>NW_024062916.1:0-102500 GCF_006381635.1 Hibiscus syriacus | reverse complement strand
ATGTTTTCCTCTACATTTATGGCACGTTTACTCTACCTTTTAGTACATTTTTTGTCGTTTGGTTGTTACTTTCGTTTATTATTTCTTAAGGTTAGATATGACATCTCCATGACCGATCAAGATGACTCTTATTTGTTATCTTGTTGATCTTCCCTGCTTGGACCCTCGGATTAAATTTGGATACGCGATTTAAATTCGTGGATAGTTTTATCACGTCGTTCGATTCTAATTTACGGTTTATCGATGGTCTTCCAATAGTTTGATCCTTTTTGTGATTCATTTAGCGATGTGGTCAAACCTGTTTGTATTTATCTTTTATTTGAATTTATTTGGTTGGTTTTTAACATTTTTTTTGTATGATCATTATACGATATTAAGTGACTAATTTCTTACATGAATGATTATAGAAAAATGTCCTTATTATATGTTTTAATTATGTAATTATAAACTTTTATTGCGATACGAGCATTTTTTTATTTTTAATAAAATTAGTATCTCCTATTCGGTAAAAAAGATTACAAAGGTTGATTTAACATGTTAAAGCATGTGAGATGAACGTTTTCAATCCCTTTAAATGTGGCATTATTGCCACGGTTGCTTCAAGCATGCTAAGATGTTGTGGAAGCCACTACTACTCATTAAAGATTATGGAATTATTTATTTTTTTAATTATTCTAATTAATTTAATCTTTTTATTGGTTTGCTACCGTTAAGCATACTTGTTTTGAATAAAATCATGACTTTTCGTTGACATCACCCAAGTGGATTCCAACTTCACCCATATTAAGGAATTGAAAATTAACATCTCTATTGAATCAATATTAAAACCATATTTAAAAGATGATGGACAATAAAAATATTTATATATTATTGTTTCAATAATAAAAAAGAAATTAAATAACTCTTAATTGATATTTCGATAAATTGATCAATATCGAATCATTATAAAATTGAAAGAGAAATTTTTGCCGTACAATAATGATGTATTATTGGTTGAGCTGAATCGTATTGTATATAGGATATGATGAACATTTAGGCATAGAAGACAAATGGATTCATTATTCGACACGAATTATAGATAAGAATATATTTTTGAAAGAAACAATTGAAATTAATTTGACAATAATTATGGTACAATTATTGGAACTGCTAATTATTTAATAAATTATTAAATTCAACAAGTATCCCACTAAGAAATCTTTTTTTTTACAAGTAGAGCCATTGAAGAAGCAGCTCAAAAACTTGAGGTGCAACCCTGGAAAAGTAAGAAATATTCCCTTCCTTTTTCTACAATCTAAAGAACCAGAAATTTCATAAGCAGCTTTGGAGAGATGACTTTTTTTCTCAGATTAGATTCCATCTTTTAAGAGAAAACAAATAAATTAATAAAAGAAAACATTGATGTGCAATATGCTTCGAATGAAATGGGAAATTTCACTTAGTTTATTTCGTTTTTCTTCGTTCTCATTGAAGTGTTTTTTTTTTTGGGCGTAATTTGAATTTCGTCTTTTATTTTCAAAATTTGAACAAACGCCTAAATGAGAAGTCTAGTCTTAATCATTAGCACTCTATTTCAAAGATAAACCTAATCATCTTCCTAATGGAAAATTAAGTGATGTTTTCAAACATTAATTAATTGTTTTTAAATATCGAGCCAAGAAAGTCGAGTTTTCTTTACATGAAAATGAAAGGATAGGATTATCAAATTTTGACCTTTTTGGGTCTAGTTTCTAAGTTCGACCATTTTCTCTCTATGCTGTCCCTTTCTTACACAACCATACGTAAATTTTAGAGTACGAATCAAGCGTAATTAATTCTTAGATCTTAGGTTTAAGCATTAAATATTATAAATATGTGAGTCAAAAATTACTGGGGTAAACATTCATTGTCAAATAGTTAAGAATCTTTAGAACATATTATTTTGTAATCACCATAAAATAATTAAAAATATATATGTAAATTTTTGGGTAAAATATAAGAATTGTCTCCTGACTATAGGGAGTTACTTTATTGAGTCCTCTAAATATTGAAAGTTATAAAATGGTCATTCAACTATTCATATATTATAAACTTGTCATTTTTCGTTAAAAATTGACAAATGTTTGAGTTGTACGTTAAAAATAAGGATAGAATAAACAAATGATCCTCCGACTATTAAAAATTATAAAATGGTCACCCAACTATTTATATATTACAAACTCGTTTTTTTCATTAAAAATTGATAATCGTTTAAGCTAGAGAATAATATCTCCTTTAACCAGTGAAATTGTTTAATAAGTTTAAATAATTAGGGGGTTGAATTAGGCCTTTGCTGCCAAATGTGTAGATGTAATTAAATATAAATGCAGTAATAGTTTTAGCTTGGAATTGAGAGTCCAAATATGGACCCCCAAAGCCGAAGGTTGTATTCTTTATATATATCCATTTCAAACATTTTCATGCCTCTAATATTTACTTTGATGTTACAAAATAAATAACTTGTTCAACTTTTGGATCACATGTCTAACAAGTGCCCTACCATCTTTTTTACTTGGTTTCCGCTGCTTAAGAAATGCATTTTTTTATTAAAGATATACTACTATAATATGCAATCAAATTAATGTTGCATTTTAAGTAAATAAATGTGACAAAACCATAACATCCATCCATATATAATATATCAACGAAAAATAAAACTAATTATAAGGAAGGTTGGGGTCCATTTCATTGGCAAGTTTGCTGGAACTCCAGTGAATGACACTCCAAAATCTGCAATAATCATGATTAGAACTTGGCTTGCTCTTCGATATATATACTCGTAAAGATATATTGCAATTTTAATAAGACAAACTATATATATATTCCTAAAATATTGTATATCATAAGATGTGGTCTTCATCAATTTTTTATTTAATTCCATTGAAAATCGAAATATTAAATATCCAGGGTTGCTTTATTTTGCACAATAATAAAAGAAGATGACTAAAGTCTAAGGATGAATTATAAACAAACTTGAAATGCCAAGACATTCATTGTATTGATGAAATGAATTATTTGTTTAAATGTGTGTTTGATAAACTATTAAAAATTATTGGCATAATATTTGTATTTAAAAATATTTTATATTATATATACTTTTACTTAATGCAGTATATAATTATATTTAGTTCGTAAGTTTTATTAGTATATAAAGTGACCTCACCGGTTAAGGAATTGTTGATATTCATTGAGATCTTAGATTCGAGCATCATGTATGTAATTGTATGAGCATTTATTCTTTAAATAGATACTATCTTTATATTCATATCAGATAAATATAAAAACAACTTTTGTTTATCAAACGACCTTCAATTAAATTTTGAAATAGTTAATGTAATGGAATTGATTGGTTCAAATATTATTAAAAAAAACTAATAGTTGTGATTTATTTATATGTTGTAAAAAAAATTAAGGTTTTTTATTATTAAATTAATTATGTTTAATAGTTGAGATTATAACTCTTAAATTGAGGATTATTTTTTTCATTTCTTAATTAGTGATAATCTCAATCATAAATTTTCACTCATTTAAGAATCTAAAAACGTGTAGAATTTAAAAATATATATGTGGTTTTAATGAATCATGCCTAAATTTTTAAATATTTAAAATCATAATAATATTTTTTATTTAAAATAAATTTTAATAGTAAAACTTTTATGGTTCTATTTAAATTAGTTTGATCTTGAACACTTTTAGATCACAACTAATTATGGCTTATTCAAGTACGATTTCAAAGCGCTTGGAATCATTATCACTATCACTACTTTAAAAAATTAAAACCGGAATAGTTTAATACTTTAAATAGATTACATAATAATATTCTCAAAGATTAATTTAATTAACAACGATTTATGCCCACTTAACCAGAGTAATGACAATGGAATGACATAATGAGTCATCACATGCATCACTTTTGAGAATTATATTGAGTGTGATTGGCTAGTATTTTCCCATCGGCTCAAATATATTTATATTTTTGAAGGTTAAATATATTATGGGGGTTGAAAATGGACCACCCCTTAATTAATAAATAAATTCTCCCAAATGATAAGCAAACAAAGAAATAAAAAGAACCCACCAAATAATTTAATGATAAAAATAAATGTTGTTTATTTAAAAATTTTAAGTTCGAATAATTATATTTATAAAATATATATGTTAAGTTGTTAATGATTGAAAAATTAAATAAATATTATATTTTAATAATTCATATTTATTAAGTAAAAAAAAAGTTGAGTTTCCCTTTTTGACTTCAACATTGGTATGTCTCGCTCTACCTCTAATTTCGCAGATTACGTGCCAATTAAATGATTAGGATTTATAATAATATTCTTCGGTAAGCATATAATAGGGTTAGTTTTAATGTTTTATTGAAAGTTGAGCCACCAACTCGCTTTACTTTACACCTAATTCTTAACGAACTTGTTGGAATTTTACATGTTTTCTTGTACTATGTTGCTATCAAATGATCAAATCCTATGGCTGTTCTGAAATTGAGCATATCATCAGTAATATAGAGTGGTTGGGGAGTGTTATTTCTTCTCCATCGTGTAACTTCTTCAAGTAAAATTTCACTCCTCTGCTATGCAGAAAAAAAGAGGAAAAATGGAGTAATTGCTCTGATGACATTATCTGCAACTCTAAACAAAATGTTAATGGTTTCCCTCTAAACTCGTCCCTTTTTCACATCATTTTAGCTGCATCGAAATAAAAAAATTGGAGCTAATTGTTCAAAAAATCTTAATAAATAAATATAAATGCCCTTATGAGGGGGGTAGTACTGCACCAGAAGTCGACAAATGGCCTAACAACAGAACCCTGCCAATGAGGATTTGCAGAGAAAAAGAATACCAGTACGGCAAGCGTGAAAAGAGAGAAAGATATCAAAACAAAACCCTTTTTTGTATATATTTTGTTGACAATTAAAGCTATAAAAATAAGAAAATAATGTTCTTTACGGAATTTCTTTTTTCTGTGTCAGATTTCGGCATTTTTCTCGAAAAAATTATCTTTTTAATTTAATATTCTTAATTAGATATCAGTTAGATTATATTTTTCGATCTAACATCATTTACAGTAAGGCACGTCACCTAAAACGCGTTATACGTTGATTTGGCATCACGTGGGTAAGGCGTGCCCGACATGGATACACGTGTGTATGGCGCGGGGCAGGTTGGTAATTAAGGGTATAGCGCGGGGCAGGAGTCGCGCCTTACTTGTGATTCTGACACGCGTCAGAAAGGCGCAGCCCCTGTCCCGCGCTATACCCTTAATTACCAACCTACCCCCACCCGTTCACACCCATCTCTCCTTATAAATACCCTTATTCTCAATCACTTTCATCACACCAAATCTTCTCAACTTCTCTCAAATACTCTTATATTCTCTTATTAAGGTGTATTTTATTATATTTAGTATTTTTTAGTAATTTATTTAATTATTTTAATTTAATATTTTATTTAATTTTTTTACATATATAAAATGGAAGGCGGTCTACTTTGGTTGGATGGAAATCATATATCTGACACTTTGCTGATACGGTAATATTTTAACGTTTTAATTTAATTAATTAATTTAATGCATGATTATTAGTTTAAAAATTAATTTATGTAATTATTTATATTTTAGGAGAGAGACCGTATATTAGATCCTTTTATTAGGAACCTTAAGTTAGTTATACTTACTCGTGTAATGCCGTATTTAGTAGAGGCTGGATTCAGTTACCTAGGTAGATATCAGAGTCACTGTAAGATAGAACCAGACCTTATTTCTGCCTTAGTAGAGCGGTGGAGGCCGGAGACCCACACATTCCATCCGCACTAGGCTCACAAAGCGGTTCTTCTGGTAGAGATGATGATTCCTCCATGCTCTCCACATTTAGGTCGAAGAACCTACTACTGGCACGCATTCCCCTTGAACTAAAAGGCATATCTAGATTAAGATCGAAAAAGCTCGCAGTCGAATGCCTCTCCCTGGAGCTTGAAGTCATCGTGTCAAATGGAAATTGCACAGATTGTTGCGTCGATGGCATCTCCATATTAAGTTCAAAGAAATTTGCAGATGAATGTATTCCCCTCGAACTGGACGCGATGTTGCCATACGGATTGTTCGTGGACCCACCTCGATACATATCGTAAGGAGTTGCGGATGAATGTCTCCCCATTGAAGTTGATGTGCCTGCACCATGATGTGGATTTCCCATTATGGCATTAAAATCATTACACATTACTATAGTCGGACTGTCAACTTGATCAACTTGTTCAACCAGCCCATAGTGTGAGCTTAATGGCTGACCCCGAACAACACGCACTTGAACAAACTTTGCATACATCTCAATATCGTCGTATGAATAATTACTTTGAGAATCAACCATCATTTCAACATCATCATTTTTCGATAGTTCGAACGATGTATAAATTAATGACAACAATGATGTTGGAAATCTGTACTGCAACGATGACATTCTTCTACTACTTTCAACATGAACATTCCTCGAAATCTTCGTTATCAACTCCTCAAGAGTTATGTTTCTCTTGAATGATATTTTAACAAGCTCATTTGATACGAAAACAACGTCGGTTTCATCTTCTCGAATTTCTCTATCATAATAAACAATAGCTGAAAGTCGCGTCATTTTTAGAGTTTAAAAGTGCAACAATATTATATCTGCAAAAAAAAAATAACTGAAACAAACCTGATTAAATAAATAATATATGACAAAAAATATAACAGAATAATTTTTTTACACATAAACGTAATTAATTTAAATAATATAATTTTATATTATTACCTGCACCGCAAAAATATTTCGACGTATGCTCCCACTTTCTAATTCTACAAACACATAAATTAATTGAAAACAATTAGTATAATAATATTTTTTTTAAATAATCATATATAATTATAAAATAAATATTATAACAAAATTACCTTATAACGAAAGATCGAGTAAACTTCTGAATCAAATTTAAGATGATTGTCGGATGTTATTTACTAATTCAAATGATTGTTGGTGAGAGAGTTTACGGGAGACAACTATTTATAGCCGAGAGAGGATGCCTTAAAATCGATAAGTTTGAGAAAATAATGCAAGGTGCGGTCCTTGCACCGCGCCTTGCATTATGCATGTTTGATAATTGAATAGCGCCCCTGCCCCGTGCTATATCTTACGTGGCGTATGGCACGACCCCTGCCCGCGTCATACACACGTGTATCCATGTCAGCATAAGGCGCGCAGCAAGGGACGCGACTTATCCCAAGTGGCGCCAGATCAACGTATAGCGCGTTTCAGAGGGCGCCTTACTACAAAGGGTGTTAGATCAAAAAATAAAATCTAACAGGTATCTGATCAAAAATATTAAATTAAAAAGATGATTTTTCGAGAAAATACCTCATATTTCATTAAAACTTTAATTCATCAACAAAAATACATTTTGAAGTGTGAGCTATAATATGCCTTAGCATGACTGAAAATGTTAATTCAGTTCATTTATAAAAAAAAATATTTGGTTCATTTAAATTCAAATAGTACTCTGACGTTGCAGGTGAAAGTACTCTGACTGAGGCATATCAAAATGGCTAAAATTCGAGAAAACAAGATGGTAGCTCTTTTAAAATATTGGTCATTTTCTATAAAGAACAAAATTTAGAGGAATCCTAAATTTGTTAATGATTTCCTGACAAGGGTTTTTCTTTTTAGTTTTCTGCAAGGAACCATTTTTATTTTGTTTTTAAAATTATTACTGGCCTTCGAACCTGAACTGAAGTAGCCTTGTCAGGTCAGGATACCTAGAAAAATTAAAGCCCCCCCTTTTTTTTTATATAGAAGACAAGATTAAGCCTCAAGATTACTCCTCATTTCTTAACTAATAAGATGTTTGATGTCTTGTAATATTGAACCATATCATATGGACAAAATAGTATATCACACTTAATTAACAGTAACATTTTGTGTTTAGTACTTAATCTTCCATTAAAGTGCATTTTTTTTCATTTCACGGGTGCATTTGGTTCACGGAATGAAAGATTATCGGTGTGAATGTAAGATTACCAGGGAATAAGATTACTGGGAATGTTGTATTTTGTATTTGGTTGGCTTAGCATGAATGTAAGATTACCGTGATTGGTTAAACGAATAAAAGATTATTAGAATGTATATTTGACCAAATTATCCTTATTATATATTTATTTTTTTAACAAGTTGAAAAATATTTATATATTTTCTTTAAAAAAAATTAAATTCATAAAATTTATATAATTTTTTTACAAAATTAAAAATATAAAAATGTTTAATGAAATGGTAAAATTTTATTTTAACCCCTGAACTTCATATAAAATTTTAATTATAGATTTTTTTTTGTAAATCTAAAATAGTTTAAGGATAAATTTGTAATTTAACATTCGTAGAATTTTTATTATTCAATGATAGAAAAATAATATTTAAAAAAAAATTAAGGGCATTTTAGTCCAAAACGTCGGGAATCCAATAATACCTAAGGAAATGGAGGTAATGACATTCCCGGTAATATACCCAAAAAATCCACTATTGAGAATCTTACATTACCGGAAATGAGATTCTCGGGCTAACCAAACGGGAGAATGTGGATTCTATTCCATGGGAATCCCACATTTCCCCATCCAAATACCCCTTAAATTAGAATTAAGTGACTGGTTCAATTGGCAAGTGAGTTCATTTCACCTTCATTTGTGTCCCAACTTGTTCATTTACAAGTAACCTAAAAATGGAACAAGCAATATGTATTTATACCATCTTGATATTTTCCATGAAAAATACATCTTTTTATTTATTTATTTTATGTTAATGATTGGCAAAAACAGATGTTTCGGTGCTTGGTTGTATATGTAACAATGTGAATGGTTGTTTTTTTTAACCTGTGGTTAGAAAAGGACAGCGGAATTAATGGAGATTGACAGACAAATCACACAAGAAGAAGAAGGTAAAGGAAGATATTTTAAAGGTTTAAACTTTGAGAACAAAGCATTTGAGCAAAATTTATTAAACTTGGTGAATAAGCCAAAGAAGGGGATTGGAAAATCAAGCTTTTCAAACATATATTTACTATTCTCCATTTAAAAAAGGAGCATAAGAAGTCATAGGATTAATGGGTACTTGGGTATTTTTCCTCCACAGTTTTGGTCAAAATCCCATCTTTGCCACAGTGTGGATTTGTCGCGTGGAAAATCCCTTTCTTTTGCATGTTCGGTCACTTTCCATGAATTTTACACTACAAGCAAACTGAAGCAAAGCGAAAATAAAAAGCCCATTTAACCGCTAATGGTTGATGCTTATAAAAACAACAGCAAAACATAGTAAAAATTGGACGATTTTTTTATATATCACCGGTGATCGGTAATATTATCGATCTAATACCGATCAGATTATATTTTTCGATCTAACACCCTTAGCAGTAAAGTGCGCCTCCTGCACTGCGCTATACGATGATTTGGCGTCACGTGGGGTATAACACGCCCCCTGCACCGCGCTATACGGTGAGCTGGCGCCACGTGGGTATAGCACGACCCCTGCAGCGCGCTATACCTGTATATCTGACACGTGGGGTATAGGTCGGTGCAGGGGGCGCGCTATACTCCTAATTCACGTCCCCATCCTCCCTATAAATACCCCCATCCTCAATCACTTTTATCACACCAAATTTTCTCAAATTCTCTAAATTTCTCTCAAATCTCTCTTTTTAAGTATATTTTATAATATTTTATATTATGTTTTAATTTATTAATATTTTACTAATATAATTCTTTTGCAGATATATAATGGAAGACAATCTACTTCGCTGGATGGAAATCATATATCTCTACACTTTGCTGATACGGAAACATTTTAACGTTTTAATTTAATTTAAATTATTAGTAATATTTAATTGATTCATTTAATGCATGATTATTAGATTAAGAATTAATTTTTGAAATTATTTTTTTAGGAGAAGGACCGTGTATTAGATCCTTTTATTAGGAATCTTAAGTTAGTGATACCCAGCCGTGTCTTGCCGTATTTAGTAGAGGCTGGATTCGGTTATATAGGTAGATATCAGGGTCACTGTAAGATAGAGCCAGACCTGATTTCTGCCTTAGTAGAGCGATGGAGGCCAGAGACCCACACATTCCATCTTCCGTGCGGAGAGTGCACGATCACGCTTGAGGATGTTTCTATGCACCTGGGGCTTCCGGTGGATGGAGATGTGATATCGGGGATAGCTTCCGGTTCTTGGACTGCTTTGTGTCGGGATAGTCTAGGACGTGTCCCATAAAATTTTATCAGAGGTAGGATACCGTTAAATTGGTTAGATGCCAAATTTCGGGAGTTGAGCGCAGACGCCTCTGAGGATGAGGTTAAGATGTATGCACGGGCATGTATATTGCAGCTGATAGGAGGGTTGCTGATGCCGGACAAATCGCGCAACCTAGTTCAATGCATGTGGTTGCGACATCTTAGCGACTTTCGTCTCGCCGGATCATTCAGTTGGGGCTCGGCAGTTTGGCTTTGTTGTACAGGGAGATGTGTGGAGCCACTGACTACAGGCGTAATGCTATCGGCGGATGTCTCCTGCTGCTGCAGTCTTGGGCATGGTATCGATTGCCATTTTTATGTCCCGTTGTGAAGAACCCATTCGTATTTCCACTACTTCTGAGGTAATTATAAAACTGATTTTGTATATTAATAATTTTATACAGCGTATAACAAATTTTTTTCCTTGAATAGGTGGTCTACTGATAGGAAAAATCATCAGGAGCTACCTGATGATTTAGAAAAGATAAGGGTGCTAATCGATCAGAAGGCTGGCACACAGGTATGAATTTTAATGTTTAAAAATCGATTTTAGATTATAGTTATATAATTAGATTATTATTTTGATAAAAATTATATATTTGTTTTAGTTTGAATGGGTGCCATATTCTACTGATGATATGAGGGCGGTGATCCCACCTGAGTTGAGGGGTCCATTAGATGTTTGGATGGCGATGGTCCATTTGATCTGTTATGCGACCGTCGAGTGGCACTCCACTGATCGCGTGCTCCGACAGTTTGGTTGTTTTCAACCAATTCTGGAAGCACCTCGCAATATAAACGAGTTGCATAACTTAGATAGACGTGGTAAGACAAATACAGATTGGCTGGTGAGGCATCATGGGTGGGTCGTGTCGTGGGAGGATCGACATCGGCGTCTCCACGTAGAGAGCCATTTTTACTGACTTCTGATGTATGCTGAGGATTATTATGAGTGGTTCAACAGTAACGGGAAATCGTTTCTACTTCCCGAGATGCACGAGGGCAGACATTTCCACGACGTCGACAGAGACGTTCACCGACACAACACCATCGTCCCCCGACTCGTGGACGGAGAGCAGATGCTTCTGGTTCATCCTCAGCTGCACAAGCAGGACATTCCCAGCAGCCACCGCAACCATATAGATGCCGCAACCATATATGATGCCGCCATCGCCTTTCCATTACCAGATGTCACCGCTGTCTTCACCCGGTTTTATGACCCCGCCACCGTCACAGATGACCCCTCCTGGAGGCTATTATGGGTCTATGTTTGCAGACCCAACTTGGGGTTCATATGCTGGATATTTGGCGGGTTCAGCCTCATCACCCATGGCGGCAACACAGACACCGCCTCCTGTACAGTTTTCACACTTAGAGATGTCTGGGTTTTATGAGTTTTCCCAGTTTTCGCAGGCCGGTGGGATGGTCAGTCATACACCTCCAGGGTCCTTATTCTACGGAGGTGCTTCATAGTCATCAGCTCCTCATGTACCTGCGCAAGACGACGACGACGACGATGGTGACGATAACTGTGATGATGATGACAGCGAGGAGTCAGAACCAGTGATACGAAGAAATCCTCCTCGAGACCGACAGCCACCGCCCTGCGGAACACATTCGCGTCGCAGGCATTGATAAATTTTATTTTTTATTATATTTGTATTTACTTTATTTTGTTAAATTGTAATTTTTTTTTATTATTTCTCATTTAATATTTACTTTATTTTGTTAATTTTGTTGGACTTTTTTAATGTATTTCAGTTCGTTTTTTTTATTACCATTTAATATCAGTTATTGTAATTTGGTTATCATTTACCATTTAATACTTATTGTTATTAGTTTGTTAAAATTTAATGATTGTGTTTGTTTTTTTAATCTTCATCGGTGATTATCAAATGACATTAACTTGAAGTAAATGCAAATTAAAGTAGAAGCATCAATTGTTACTTGATAACAACAGAAGTGGACATGTTTTTCTAGTGTGTCCTGGGTTTCTACAATGCCCACATCTTCTGTCTTGTCTAGATCTTTCTCTAATATCCATATCGCAATGAATTCGATTGGATTTTGGAAGACCACGCTCCCTCAATAAACTCGGATTTGGTACAATCGGAAGCCAATCTTGAACCTCATCAGGGTATTTTGTCATTACCTATGGGGGAAACTCAAATTCGTATATCTTAAAAACTTCAGATAGTAGGTATACAGGATCCACAAAATGGTTATAGTCTTAACGTGTATGCGAGCAAGCTGCTATCACATGAGAGCATGGATACTTCAGAGCTTGAAAAAACCCGCAGTCGCACGTTCTGTCCCTTAGATTTACTCTTAACGACACAGCTTCAATCCCGTGAAGAGGTCGCGACAACTCTGTGACACGAAACATTTCATGCCTTCTAGAGAAGCTTGTTACAGACATTCCATTTGATGCTACAATTTTTTCTGTAGATCTGCAACTAATTTAGGGTGATAGACGACCGCCTTGCATCCAGGTTTGAGCTTGACCCCCGAGCTTCGCAAAAAGCGCCCCCAAACAAAAATATGTAGTATTTACCAAAGCCGCTACTGGTAAGTGACGTGCACCTTTTAAGGTTGAATTGATTGCCTCTGCCAAGTTGGTCGTCATGTGTCCATATCGATATCCACCATCATATGCGTTCGTCCACATTTCTTTATCAATGAGGCTGATGTAATCATATCCTTCCTCGTTCTTTGCCCGTAACTCTTGAAACATTGATTCAAACGTTCGAGGAAGTAGTTCGTAACCTTATCAAAAAATGTATAACTTACTAACTTGCTGTCTTTGCAAAATTAAAACGATCGAAAGAAAACAAACTTGCTAAGTTTCACTTACCCATGTGCACAATTAATTGACGCTCATCATTCTTCTTGTACCTTCCATGGTAGTTCGCGACAATGTGTCGAAGACAATACCTATGTTGGACAAAGGGTGGTTGCCACATTGGACCCAAAGACTCCATTGCTACTTTGATCCTAGCTCTACGATCTGAAATGACACAGATGTTTTCCCTCGTGATAACATGTGCCCGTAAATTTCGGAGGAAAAAAGCCCAAGAAGTTGTATATTCTCATTCGACAAGAGCAAAAGTAACTGGAAGAATGTTGCGATTGCCATCTTGGACAACTGCCAATAATAAAACTTGCTTGTATTTTACATACAAGAAAGTCCCGTCGATCTGGACCACAGGCTTGCAGTATTTGACAACATTAACGCACTGTGGGTAACTCCAAAAAACCTGATAGAATTGGCATCGATCGCGAAGAACTCGATCATTATGGTATGCATAGGAGGTTTTGAAGTCCACAATTGTCCCATGATTCAATGTTCGCACCAGCCTAAACCAACCTGGAAGTTTGTTGTAAGATGCATCCCATTCGCCATGAAGTTTGACAATGACATTTTGTTTTGCCAACCAAGTTTTTTTATAGGAGACAGTGTACCCATACTGCGATTGTATAGCTGAAATCAACACTGCAACAACTATATGAGAGCTTGCTTTGACCATGGGCATGATGGCTTAGCATATCACTTCAGAGTCCAAGTTGGGATGATCTCGGTTGACCCCTCCAGCACAACATGTATGAGGACCGTTGTATATTGTTAGTTCACATCTGTTGTTTTTCCTCTTCCTCTTCGATACGCGAACCATCCAATTGCATCCGTTTTCGCGCTGGGCACAGTAGCATACATATTTTTCGGTCGTGGAGCGGTCTACTCTGGACTGAACAGAATTACGGATATTGTAATTTTTGATAGCCATCATCGCTTCTTCTTTGCTTGAAAACTCCATGCCTAAAGATAACTCACCATTATTTATTGATGAGTAATACCCATAGTCACCGAGATGAGGCATATCCGCAAATTCTGGCCCGTACATTACACCATAATCAGCTTCATACATGTGTGCAGGAGAGTCAGTTTGTGCCACATTTCTTGGAACTTCATCATCATCGGAGTTGAATTACGGTGATTCTGGATCAATGAATAGTCCAATCTCAGCACCATCCGCACCAGGCTCACGAAGCGGTTCTTCTAGTGGAGATGATGTTCCTCCATGCTCTCCACATTTAGGTCGAAGAACCTACTACTTGCACGCCTTCCCCTTGAACTGGAAGGCATATCTACATTGAGATCGAAAAAGCTCGCAGTCGAATGCCTCCCCTTAGAGCTTGAAGCCATCGCGTCAAATGGAAACTGCACAGATGGTTGCGTCGATGGCATCTCCATATTAAGGTCAAAGGGATTTGCAGATGAATGCCTTCCCTTTTGAACTGGACGCGATGTTGCCATACGGATTGTTCATGAACCTACCTCGGTACATAACGTAAGGAGTTGCGGATGAATGTCTCCCCATTATGGAATTAAAATCATTACACATTACTGTCGTCGGGCTGTCAACTTGATCAACTTGTTCAGTCAGCCCATAGTGGGAGCTTAATAATTGACCCCGAACAGCACGCACTTGAACAAAATATGCATACATCTCAATAGCGGCGTCTGAATAATTACTTTGAGCTTCAACCATCATTTCAACATCATCATTTTTCGAAAGTTCAAACGCTGTATAAGTTAATGGCAACAATGATGTTGGAAATCTATACTGCAACGACGACACTCTTCTACTACTTCCAACATGAATCTTCCTCGAAATCTTCGTTATCAGCTCCTCAAGAGTTATGTTTCTCTTGAATGATATTTTAACACGCTCATTTGATAAGAAAACAACGCCGGTTTCATCTTCTCGAATTTCACCATCATAATAAACAATAACTGAAAGTCGCGCCATTATTTGAGTTTAAAAGTGCAGCACTATTAAATCTGCAAAAAAAATGAAACAAACCTGATTTAATAAAATATATATGAACGAACATATAACACAATAAAATTTTTACACATCAACGTAAATAAATTAAATAATATAATTTAATATTATTACCTGCACTGCAAAACTATTTCGACGTATGCTCTCGCTTTCCAATTTTACAAACACAAAAATTAATTGAAAATAATTAGTATAATATTTTTCTCAAATAATCATAATAAACAATAAATATAATAAAAAATTATAACAAAATTACCTTATAACGAAAAATCGCACGAATTTCTAAATAAAAATAAGAATATTGCCAGAATTATTGACTCGTTGACGGAATTATTGTATTAATTTATAAGTTGAGAGGAGAGATATGAGAAATTAACCGGCAGAGAATGGTATTTATAATGAGGAAAGTTATATAAAACGCGGTACCTGATCCGCGCTATATAAAATTATGTCAGAGTAAATGTATGTCGCGGTACATGTTCCGCACTATATAAAATTATGTCGGGAGTAAAGGTATAGCGCAATACCTGATCTGCGCTATACCCTTATGTGGCGTATAACGCGCTTCAGGGGTCGCGCTATACCACGTGACGCCAACTCACTGTATAGCGCGGTTCAAGGGGCGCGCTATACCCTATGTGGCGCCAAATAATCGTATAACGCGGTGCAGGGGTACGCTTTACTGCTAAGGATATTAGATCAAAAAATATAATATGACCGATGTTAAATTAATAATATTACTGGTCAACGGTGATATATTAAGAAAATAAAAAAAAACTGATAAATAAACAAACGATTATCCAGGAAAAAAAAGGTTAAATAGTGGGAAACAGTGAGTTGAAAAGCCAGGCTAATAGTGGGGAAAAGAGATAATAAAAGAGGGTGTTTTGTTTGAGTTCATACATCTTAGGAAATTTTATTGCAAATGTCACAAGATTTGGAAGATACAAAGACGATGGAGCAATGGAAATGGACCGAAATGCAAGACCTTGAACTTGTGTCTCCTTCACCATCTGACCCTTTTAAAACCAACCCATCGACCCCAAATAAAAAACCGGAGAAAACTCAAGTTGAAGCTCAAGCTTATCAGGAAAGTGCAGAGGAGAGAGGAGAAATGGAAAGTTCTGGAGCTTCTTCTTCATCGGATACCAAAAAAGATGGGAGTAATAATGGTGGTGGTGGTGGGGGCGGGAACGGAGAGAGGGCGGTGGAAGCTCCTTCAGTTGGTTTTGGTGAACTCTTTAGATTTGCCGATGGTTTGGATTGTGTGTTGATGGGAATTGGGTCTCTTGGTGCTCTTGTACACGGCTGTTCTTTGCCTATATTCCTTCGTTTCTTTGCCGATCTTGTCAATTCTTTTGGTTCTAATACTAATAACATGGACAAGATGATGCAGGAAGTTTCAAAGGTTACTGCTTTTAAAAAACTGAATTTACCGTTTTTCTTTTCTCTTGTTCAAGCCTAATGAATTTTCACTAAAAAGGTAAAACCATTTTCTTTTCATGATTTGTAGTATGCATTTTACTTCCTTGTGGTGGGTGCTGCAATTTGGGCGTCTTCATGGGCAGGTCAGTTAAACCATCGAGTAGACATAGTTTTCTTCTTCATGGGTTGTTTAAAGTTTGAAATTTTTGCAGAAATATCGTGTTGGATGTGGACCGGAGAGAGGCAAACAACGAAGATGAGGATCAAGTACTTAGAGGCAGCTTTGAATCAGGACATTCAATACTTTGACACTGAGGTTAGAACATCTGATGTTGTGTTTGCCATCAACACTGATGCAGTGATGGTCCAGGATGCCATTAGCGAGAAGGTAAAAGAAACTGAAATGTACAGTCTTAAAAAAAAAGTTCCTTGTTCTTCCATTGTATGGTGTCAAATTGAACTATGTTTTTACATATTTTGTTTTGGCCTGCTTTTTTGCAGTTGGGAAATTTCATTCACTACATGGCAACCTTTGTGTCTGGTTTTGTGGTGGGTTTTACAGCTGTATGGCAATTGGCTTTGGTAACACTTGCAGTGGTTCCTCTCATTGCTGTGATTGGAGCAATCCATACCACCACACTAGCCAAGCTCTCTGCAAAGAGCCAAGAAGCTTTATCTCAAGGAGGAAATATTGTAGAACAGGTAAAAAGGGTGCAAATTTTGAGTTTCCATCAGTTTATTCCCAGATTTTCCTCTGTTTTATCATCTGGATATTTGCTAACCATGAGCTAAATCGCAGACGGTCGTTCAAATTCGAGTCGTTATGGCTTTTGTTGGTGAATCAAGAGCATTGCAAGCCTACTCGTCAGCATTGAAGGTCGCACAAAAGTTCGGTTACAAAACTGGATTTGCAAAAGGAATGGGATTGGGGGCAACTTACTTTGTTGTCTTTTGTTGTTATGCTCTTCTTCTTTGGTACGGAGGTTATCTTGTTAGGCATCATTACACCAATGGAGGACTTGCCATTGCCACCATGTTTGCTGTTATGATAGGTGGATTGTAAGTACTCTGTTTTTGCCTCTGTTTTCTATGTTTCATTGCTGTTAGTAAAGTATTTGATAGCTCGAAAATCTCTCTTCCATTATTAGGGGTTTGGGGCAGTCTGCACCAAGCATGTCTGCATTTGCCAAGGCCAAAGTGGCAGCAGCTAAAATCTTCCGCATAATCAATCACAAACCCGGGATTGATAGAAATAGCGAGTTGGGTCTGGAGTTGGAGTCCGTTACCGGTTTAGTTGAACTGAAAAATGTGGATTTTGCATATCCATCAAGGTTAGATGTAAGGATCCTTAACAATTTCTCCCTTACCATTCCTGCTGGAAAAACCATAGCTTTGGTGGGAAGCAGTGGTTCGGGTAAAAGTACCGTCGTCTCCCTCATCGAAAGGTTCTACGATCCCACCTCAGGTAACCTAAGCTATTAAAGTTTCAACGTACATAACAAACAACATTAAATCTCATCTCACATGAAGTAAATGCTTTTATGCCCACCAAATTTATTTCATGTTGTTCACAGAGATTTTTTGGAGGCTCTGAAATCTCAGTAATTAATGTACTTCTGCAGGAGAAGTGCTGCTTGATGGGCATGACATAAAGACATTAAAGCTGAGATGGTTGAGGCAACAAATAGGACTTGTGAGCCAAGAGCCTGCCCTCTTTGCCACCACCATTAAAGAAAACATTCTTTTGGGTAGGCCTGATGCGAACCATATTGAGATTGAAGAAGCTGCCAGAGTGGCCAATGCGCATTCATTCATTGTAAAACTTCCCGATGGTTTCGACACTCAGGTTAGCTAGTCTCGTGTGGTTCATTTTTATACCGGTCTTAATAGTTGTGCTACCAACCAGTATACTTCGCCAGGATTGATTATCTACCGTATGCGGCCCTTGTAACATTAAATGGTTGCCAATGTTATAAAACTATTAAACCATAAGATGAAATCAATGTTATTAGTGTTCTTCCCATAAATGCTGAACTATAATTGTATGTATATACCAGTTGGGGCTGTTGACTTTATGGCAGTGTGAGGGAATGAGTAAAGTAGGCACTATGGAAGGTGGAATTTACTCATGGATCTTGACCTTAGGGGATCTTATTTGGTTTGGTTTTTAATGCCAGATAGTTGTTTCATTTGGTCAACAAACAAAACCTAACTTATACTTTAATTTATACACTATTTTAAAGTCAAACTAGGGAAGTCTTTGGCTGTGCATGCATTTATCAGAAGGTAACATGGTTCAGCCAGCAGTGCATGTGCAGGAATAAGACCAAATTTACTTAGAAGGGAGAGACGACCAGTCATGGAGGAAAATAAATATAGAAGGCCTCAAAATCAATCATTTCTGAATGTTCTAATTTAGTAGTAACAGTTGGTTTAAAATTGCAAATATTTTATTGCTTGATGCATTATTAATTAGGCATAAAACCCTTATTTTAAGAAAAATAGTAGTCATGGAGTTTTAAATGAAGGGGCTTTTCCTCGTTCAATTTGAATGAGATTAAGCAATCTCTTTTAATTAGAACATAAAATGATGGGGGTAAAGTTATGGTTTGTTTAAGTTTATGTGAACGCCATAAATTCGAACGGCAAGCTGAAAAATTTTCCATGCTTTAATTTGTTTTCATGTTCTATCATGTGATAAAATGCTAAATATAGTAAAAAGGAAGACAAAATTAACATGAAAGCATAAACCAATTGGTGCTGGAAATGGCAGGTTGGGGAGAGAGGACTTCAACTCTCGGGTGGGCAGAAGCAGAGAATTGCCATAGCCAGGGCAATGTTGAAGAACCCGGCAATCCTTCTCTTGGACGAAGCAACTAGTGCACTAGACTCTGAATCAGAAAAGCTGGTTCAAGAGGCTCTTGATCGTTTCATGATTGGAAGGACAACTCTCGTTATCGCACATCGCCTTTCCACCATTCGCAAGGCTGATCTTGTAGCTGTACTCCAGCAGGGGAGTGTTTCTGAAATCGGAACTCATGATGAGCTCATTTCCAAAGGAGAAAATGGTACCTATGCCAAGCTCATTCGAATGCAAGAAACGGCACATGAAACTGCCCTAAACAATGCTCGAAAAAGTAGTGCAAGGTAGTTTCTGCAAGTCTGGATGTGTTTGTTAACATCTTGAAAAACAGTTTACATTTTTTAAACCTAGAGCTACCTGTTAATTTGAGATCTGTTATAATGGTTCATCTGCAGGCCTTCTAGTGCCCGGAACTCAGTAAGCTCACCAATTATAGCTCGGAATTCATCATATGGCCGATCACCGTATTCGCGGAGGCTTTCTGACTTCTCTACTTCTGATTTTAGTCTTTCCCTTGAGGCCTCACACCCTAATTACCGAATGGAAAAGCTCGTCTTCAAGGAGCAAGCTAGTTCCTTTTGGCGCCTTGCGAAAATGAATTCTCCTGAATGGGTTTATGCTTTGGTTGGTTCTATAGGTTCCGTCGTCTGTGGATCCCTGAGTGCTTTCTTTGCATATGTTCTAAGTGCTGTCCTCAGTGTCTACTACAACCCGGACCATGCTTACATGAAAAGAGAAATTGGGAAATACTGCTATTTATTGATTGGACTTTCGTCAGCTGCCCTTCTCTTCAACACACTACAGCATTTTTTCTGGGATATTGTGGGAGAAAATCTCACAAAACGAGTGAGAGAGAAGATGCTGACAGCAGTGCTGAAAAATGAAATGGCATGGTTTGATCAAGAGGAAAATGAGAGTGCTCGGATTTCAGGAAGGCTGGCTCTTGATGCCAACAATGTCCGATCAGCCATAGGAGACCGCATTTCAGTTATTGTGCAGAACACAGCTCTCATGTTAGTTGCCTGCACTGCGGGATTTGTTTTGCAGTGGCGCCTTGCCCTTGTCCTCATTGCAGTCTTTCCTGTGGTTGTAGCAGCAACTGTTTTGCAGGTTTGTTCTGAAACTGATCCAATTGCACAAGCATACTATCATCAAGTATGCTTCCCAACAATTAAAGAAGATCTCAAGTTAATTTTGAAACTATTGTTGTTATGTGAGAGTTTTTTTAGTTATTTTAATTGTATTCTAAACTAATACCTATCTGCTTCTTGAGCTAATATGATTCACAACTCCATAATTTAATATCAATTCATTTACTGTATTTGTTGGATTTTCAACAGAAAATGTTTATGAAAGGTTTCTCAGGAGATTTAGAAGCTGCTCATGCAAAGGCTACACAACTAGCCGGAGAGGCCATTGCCAATATAAGAACTGTTGCCGCCTTCAATTCAGAGAACAAAATTGTTGGTCTATTCTCTTCAAGCCTTCAAACGCCATTGAAGCGCTGCTTCTGGAAGGGACAAATTGCAGGAAGTGGATTTGGGGTAGCTCAGTTTTCACTATATGCTTCTTATGCCCTTGGTCTTTGGTATGCTTCCTGGCTTGTGAAGCATGGGATATCTGATTTTTCAAAGACTATCCGGGTCTTTATGGTTCTCATGGTCTCCGCTAATGGCGCAGCTGAAACATTGACCCTGGCTCCTGACTTCATCAAGGGAGGTCGAGCCATGCGGTCAGTCTTTGATCTTCTTGACCGTAAAACTGAGATAGAGCCTGATGACCGTGATGCCACACAAGTTCCAGACCGCCTTCGCGGAGAAGTTGAACTAAAGCATGTTGACTTCTCTTACCCCTCACGTCCTGATGTCCTAATCTTCCGTGACTTTAATCTCCGTGTCCGTGCTGGAAAAACTCTTGCCCTTGTTGGTCCAAGTGGATGTGGTAAGAGCTCGGTCATTGCCCTTATTCAGAGATTCTATGAGCCAGCATCTGGCCGTGTTTTGATCGATGGAAAGGACATTAGGAAATACAACCTCAAATCCTTGAGAAAACACATTGCAATTGTTCCACAAGAACCATGCCTCTTTGCTTCTACCATCTACGAAAACATTGCCTATGGACATGAGGCGGCAACTGAGGCCGAAATCATCGAGGCAGCTACACTAGCCAATGCGCACAAGTTCATATCTTCATTGCCCGACGGTTACAAAACATTTGTCGGGGAGAGAGGAGTTCAACTTTCCGGGGGCCAAAAACAAAGAATTGCCATTGCGAGGGCTCTAGTGAGGAAGGCAGAGCTTATGCTGCTCGATGAGGCAACAAGTGCCCTTGATGCTGAGTCTGAGAGATCAGTCCAAGAGGCACTAGACCGCGCCTGCTCTGGGAAAACCACAATTGTGGTTGCTCATCGGTTGTCGACAATCCGAAATGCTCATGTAATTGCAGTGATTGATGATGGGAAAGTTGCAGAGAAAGGATCCCATTCACATTTACTTAAAAATTATCCTGATGGGTGCTATGCCCGCATGATACAATTACAAAGGTTTACTCATAGTCAAGTTGTTGGAATGACATCAGACTTAAGTTCTTCAGCAAAACCTAAAGATGACGAGGAGAGAGAAGCTTAACTTCAAGAATTATAATAGAAAAAGGAGTATATCCCATATACACCTTAAGATTTTTTGGCTGTTTATTCTGGATTGAATGATTTGATATAAAATATATGTGCATTATCTTTTTCTTTTCTTTTCTTTTCTTTCTTTTAACCTTATATGTCAATCTTCATGGATCTTTCCAAGGATTATGATAGTCATGCTTCAGCCTAAGTTAGTGCACAGGCGTGAGAGGAAAAAGGAAATTTGGATGGGGAAAATGAAGAGATGATGGTGTTGGTTCATGGCCTCTTCATCCCAACATGTGATACTATAACAGCATTGTGGAGCCCTCAACCTAATCTCTTGTTTTGTTAAAATGATAAATATATACATATATATATATATATATATATATATGGGTTAGGATCTACTTATACAATGTAAAACTCTTTAGTTTTACACAGATTTAGGAACGTTGGATAAATGAAAATAGATGAATGATATTGACTTGTTTTTTTTTCCGGTAAATATCTTCTCATTTCTTACTGTTAAACACAGTCATCTATTTTCACTCATCCAACTATCCTAAATTTGTGTAAAACTAAAAGATTTTTTTAATTGTGTAAAAGGATCTTTTATATATATATATATAAGGATGTTAGTGGCCTTTAGTGGAACCTTTTGCTGTGGAATGGTACTTTTGATGGTGGTCTTTGTTTTCAAGTGCTGAGCCTGAGAGCCTTCTTTTCTCTTTCCTTCTGGGTATATTGGAAGATGACACTCTGCAACGCTTGTTCCTTTGTCTACATTGGAAATGGTAATGACTAAAAACAAGAAGACAGACAGTGTCTGTCTCAAACATATTCATATATCTAAAACACTACTCAACTACTCCATGGTGGGTTATGATTATTACAAACAGGAGACTCCAAAAGATTATATGTGAGAACAATTTTTTTCTAAAATTATACCTAATAAAAGAGAGATAACTTTGATGTCAAGGAGGCAAGCCTGTGATTTTCAAGTACCTAATGCTCCACTAGGAAGGAAAGAGGGTTTGGAGTTTCCCACTATCATTTTTCATCTAACAAAAGTGTATTTAAAGACAAGAACTGACTGCCCAACATGTAAAAAATATTAACTATCCTCCATCTAGATGGACAGCATCAAGGCATGGAGACAAAACAGGACAACAGGCTTTCTATACACCAACCAAAACCTTCAAGACTGTACACAAACCAACAGACAGGCTTCTGATATGCTGGTTATTCTCATTATCTTTTAAAGAAATGGAGCATGTTAATTGTTGCATTTATAAATTTTAACTGCTTTATGTTCAATGCTGCTAGATGACACGATGCAGAAAGATCTAATGTAGGTTTATAAACATTTTTTAGCAAGAAACCGAATGGTGTATTAGGAGTCGTGGATAGTTACGAATCCAGAAATTCTTTTTGAGGTTAGGTACACATATATTAACAACATAATTTTTATATGTGGGTAGACACAAATAAAATCATAAGATGAACACAATCAATAAAACAAATAACTAATAGAAGAAAATTCATATTTCAAGATACACTTACCCTAAACATAACATGGATCCGTGGACAACAACATGATTGTCCATCTGCTACCACTCTTATGTTGTTTTCCATCTACCACTCTTATAGACGGTATGGGAGATAGAGCAATTAGATATGATGGTGGACAGATATTAGGCCAAGAGAATAACCATCAACAAAAGAGAGCAAAGAAAAATGATAGGTTGATGGCTTTCTGCTCAGTGGTCTAAACTTTCTAGTTATAAAAGCAGTGTGAAATATAAAAACATTTAAAATTTAGCCCAAATTGAATTTAAGCATAATTAGATCATTACAAGTTTGGAATCAACTTTTTATGATCCTTTTCTGCTAAAAATTGTTATACAAATCATTTAAGAATATTTTCTCTTAATTTTCACCCTTTATTTTATTCTCCTGAATAATACTTGAATCTTACTTTACTGGAATTCATGGACCAAATATGTGCCTTGTTACAATAAATTAGCAAAAAGAGAACAATCTATATGCAGAGATTAAAATCCAGTGGATTCTATAAGATTCTTTATGCAGAGAACAATCGATCTTTTACATAAGCTGATTTCTGCTGCAGTAGGGGGAATAACAAGGGGAAATGGAATAAAACAAATACATTAGCAAATTATGAAGTTGTAAACTTAAGACTTGCCAGCAAAGATTCACCTTCAAAAGCCTTAGAGCAAAGAGGCTACTCAGGCTTAACGTGGGTAACATATTATGAGGTGAAGATAATCTTACAGGGCACTCTTCTGGAAAATTACTTTACACAATGTACAAATAGATTGCTCATGGTGTTGAACATGAAACTGAACTGTCAATGTCCATGCTTAATATGCGCTTTCAGTATTCTGGGAAGAGGCGGGAATGTAGGATGCCTACCCGGTGTGCTTGTCCTCGGTGAAGGATCTGTTGTTGGTAAATTGCGGACATGCTAGAACCTTCACCGTCCACAGAAAAATTGTGTGCCAGTTCATCATTCTGTGGTCTATCGCAGAATTTCATTGCCTTCAGAACATAATTATCATCATGGAGCTCAAATGGAGTGCTGTAAAATAGAACACCATGAGATGAAAAGGGAGAACAATAAGCAAAGAATCAAAAGATGATTTCAGCACTTGGTCGATAGGTTGCTATCAACTCTAGAAGTTACTCCTATGCTCAAGACTAGGTCTTTTCTCTGTCTTTGGCTTTCCATGGTTTACCATAAAAAATGGGACAACATACTTGTCCTACACTAAGTTATGATTATAGCTAAAAAATTCTTACCTATTAAAGTCAAAATGTACCAGCTGCATATCTTCCGACATTTCTACCTCAACAGTTGCATGAGGGCATGTCTACAATATCAAGATGACAAGAGAAGCAAATTAAGACATCTCAAGATTTATGGAAGACTTCAAATAACCATAAAAACACACTTTGTATCTATTGAGCACGCTGATGCTCCATAATAGCATATTAGCCACATTTGCAAAAATGAGAGGTTTGAGAAGATAACAAACCTGCACCAGGATAAAAGGTAAGGCCACGCCCCCGCTGGAAGCATTCCCTGGGCTGTATAGTTGCTCATTTCGTTGAATCAGATTCTGAAGACCTACAAACTGAGAATAAAAACAAGTACATGATCAAATGCTGCCAAACAAAGGGGGCAAGTAGAACTTAATGTACTCAAAAAGATCTCTGCCTACACGCAGCAACTTGATGAATAGCAAAAAATAAAACTCTGAACCTAATTGAATGCAGAGACCAATTTTACATACATGTGAAATTTTAAATGTGTGCTATTCTTACCTGTTCCTCCAATTCATGCAAATAGGCAACCTTTTTATCAATCCTGTTTCTCAGTCCAAGTCGTTCAGACTGTTTTCACATTTGAATATCTCATTAAGCTAGATATTAGATCCTTAAAAATATGGCAGATCAAAACATAAAAAGAAACAAAAATGGAGCTGTATTGTCACCTTTAATTCTTCGATATCACCAACGCTAGTACATGGAAGTCCCTTCCACTGTATTTCCTTTTTTTCCTTGGATATTATGTCCATTGCCATTAGAACATTCAGGGCATCATAAACCCTTCGACGGATGTTTTTCTCATCATATTGCTGCTGTTAGATTAAAAGAAAAAAGAGTCAGTATCATTAATTTAACTCTCTTAGGGTAAAAGATGAAAGCATGCACATCAAGGAATATAATATTGGCCTGAAATAAGAATTGCAAACCTGATCTGGTGAATCTACACCATTGCCAGGATCAGCAAATTCAGCTACAAGTTCATCTGCTACCTGGAATCACTTTCACTCTTAGATAAAGAGACATAAGCCATTGATAGGTAAAAGATAGAGCAACCAATGAATGTTACCGAGTCAGGAGAGAAGCAACAGAACTTGCAACTCCCTAACCAGACAAAGTAGTAATTCTCCAAACCAATGAAAGCAGCACCATTCTGCTTGAAAGTTTGAAAGGGTACAAGAAATATGCATCCTAATGGAACTTGGTTGAATCTTAAAAATGACAAAAACTACTTAATCAAGAGATATTCTTGTCACTATAGATCAGTAAGCAATCAGAGTAGAACACTGGGTTGATGAGAAGGGAATCACCATGGTATCAATTTGTCAGGTCTACTCTTCATTGATATATCATATGCATTAAGAGCATTCTACAGGGTGATGTTGGGATGATATAGCAAAAGTTCAATATCTTAATATCATAATCTTGCAATGATGAGTTAAGGCATGCAAACCCTGACCCACAAAACTAAAGTGCCAAAAACAACTAGTTCGGATCATGGTTACCCAACAATCTAAATGCGCAGTCCCTTAATTCAGTATCAAAGAAAAAAAAATATTTAGCCTTTGAATAAGTCATGTAACACAGAATGAATTCAGGGCAATTCAGGTCACTTTGCCAGAATAGATGGATCATATAAACACGGAAATAAGAACTACTGTAAACCATTAAGAAACAAACATGAAGGAAAGACAAACTGACCTCATTGTACGTGGTTCTTCCCTTGCTTTCCACTTTTTCACAAACTGGATGAAAACAAAGACAATTCAAACAAGATACCAGCTAGTTAAGCCACAACTGCTAACACATCCAAAATGTCCACGGCAAGAAAAACAAGCACATGTAGTACATTTTTCACAGGAAAGAATATCTGATTGGGCTTTCAATGCAATCAGTCATTAACCACGAATCACACACTTTGAAAGGTAACGAAAAGAGAAAAGAGAAGACAAAACCTTTCATGCTAAATTGGCGGAGTCCTCTGCCGCTCTTATCGCCTCCAAGTGCACATTGTCCTCTCTTCTTCTTTTTACCACTGCAAACGAAACTGGCAATCAATTAAATTCATGGAATACCCTAGGATTATAATAACGTTGTATGGCCAGGCAATATCAGCATATTTTGTTAGTCTTCCATGGTAAAGAGCCATAGACAACCTAAATGCCAGCATCCAGGGACGGACGCAAGATTTTAAGTCGGAGTGAATTTATAAAATTTTAGGGGGCGAAAACATATTGTCAATAGAAAATACAAATAAAAAATCTAAAATCTAAAATATAGGAGAATTTGAAAATTTTTGGGGTTCTCCACTCGGTCCATCCCTGGCCACATCTACCTAATAATCAAAACATTAACCAATTCGAACAATCTTTGCTATTTAGCCCACAAACAATGTTGAATTATAGCATGATGTGGAAAATTTACCAATTCAAGCATAAACAAAACAAATCTCTTCAATATATTGTAGACCCTAAGCCCTTTCTTCAAAAACTCACAATTGAATCAAGCATTAAACAGAATTATCATAAATTCAAGCTAAAAGGGTATCCAAAAAGGAAAGTAAAACTCACCCAACAGCACCTTGAGATCCAGCATCATCCCGGTGAATATCTAGATGGTTCATTCTTAAGAAAGTATTGTCACTAGCTGGTGTAGCCAAAGCTTGCTCGCTCCGGCTGGAGGGAGAGCCAACACTACCACTGGTCGAAACGGATTGACCCGAAACGGTGGTGCCCCACGACCTAGAAGCTCCTCCCTTTGTTGGGTTTTTCTCCCCATTTTCATGTTGGTTATGGTTTTGAATATGGTTAGTACCACTTACCATACCTAAACAAACCAAACCGAAAAATCAAAATTAAAAAATTAGTGAAAATTTGAGGGTTTTGAGAGAAACCCATAAAATAACCGACCTTAATGAAAAATGGGTACTGGACATTAAGAAAAATTCAATGAGGACAATCTGTAATAGTAGCTTCCAAACTATATCCGATTCTATTATTGTAATAAAAAAAAGGAAAATGATTTATTATGGAAAATGGAGCCCAAGGGTGGTTTCAACTTTCAAGGCTTGAAGAGCTTTGAACGAAGATTGGAAATTTATTTTTAGTGAAGTACATAAACGGTCATTAAATTATGATGAAATGATTAGTTTGGTCAAGGAATTTTTAAAATTTATAAAATGATCATTTTATTTTATTGAATTATTATAAAATAATGATTATTTTATTTTATTAAATAATAAAATGATTATTTTAAAATTTTTAAAAGTTCAACGATAAAAAATAGTTATTTGAGCATAATTTAGTGACCTTTGATCTAATTTAACTTTTATTTCTGTAAGCTGTTCTTCTTTGATTTTATTTTCTTTATTTTGAGTAGCTATTATTGGGTAGGGAGAATAAATAAAGGAGAGATTTGTGTATACAAAAGTTATTCTATCTAAATGGAATTTTAAAGTCTTGTTAATGTCTTAATCTCGTGCTCTTTTAGCTATTAAAATAAGAATTAATATTTTTACTATACCTTGAAGGATATGTTTCACCCTACTTATCTTATTTATTAAAACTAAATTTCGTATGCGATTAAAAAAGTGTTTTTTATTAATATAAGGTAAGTACAAAGTAATATTTATTTAAAGATAATTCTCATAAGAACAATAATTTCTTTATCATCAAAGTGATCAGATTTTAACATATCTCAGATTGATATCAATTTTGTAACAAAAAATGATGAGTTTGAAATATATAAATAGTCGGGTGAACATTTTTGTAACTTTTTTATAGTCGATAGATTCAACAAAGTGATGTTCTATAGTCAAATGATTATTTTGTAACTTTTAATAGTCAGAAGAGTCAATAAAACAACATTTTATAGTCAATGGACCATTTTTAACAATGTATCTTCAAAGTTGGAACACATACTATCAACTTTCAAAAACTAAACTAATAGTAAACGGGTCTAAATTTTACATAGTATTCTTCACCAAAAGTTGACCTAACCAAAGGTTTTAATGCATGTGCCCAAAGTGACTAAAAGGGAACCTAAGCTTAACCCTTTGTAATTTATTGAAAAGAGTTGAAGACAAACCAAACCAAACCAAACCAGACCAAAGGCAGTTAGTAAATTCATGTTAACACACACAGCAAGAAAAAAGATAATGACTTTTTATTACATCAATAAGAACATAAACTTCTAAGCAGGGGATGAACCTATACCCTTCGAACACTCTGCTAGACAACATTTTCGGACTCCTAAGCAGAGACTGGACGGTTACTCTACAACACACACACAGAGGGGCTAATAAAGTAGCTGACAAAATGGCTAAGATAGGAAGAATGGGCATCATTGAAAATAAGAACATAAACTTGAATGTTGGATTACTTGTGGGTGCCATCTTGGATTCAACACAATGTCCTTTTAAGAATCTAACTAGAGATGAAGGATGAAGTGAAAACTTGAAGCAGCAATTGATTCAGGCAAAAAGTGTTGAAGTTTTGTAGGAAACTTGGGCTTCACGAAAAGCATAGTGCTAGAAAAGGGGGTTTGGAATTATTGAAACACTTTTACACTGTGGAGTAAGCATGGTTGAAACATCAAAGTGGGGACACCATTTTTCTTTTCTTCACAGAGCCAGGAGCCAAACTCTGAAGCTTCTTCTTACTTGCGTAGTTGCGTTTTCCCACATGAATGGAATGTTTGAACTTGAAGTGACCGAGTGGGGTATTCTTTTGTTTGCTTGCCCTTTCTTCGTGAACAAATGTAAAATTTTATGTTTAAGGGTCGAATTTATAAAAAAAAAATTATGTTTAAGGGTTAAATTTATAAAATCTTAAAAAACGAAAATAAATTAATAAAGAAAAGGCTGAAGAAACAAAGATAAAAAGAATAGATACTATAGGTTAATAATTTATGGTATATATATATATATATATATATATATTACTAAATCCAGAGATGTAAAGAAAACAAGCAATTAGGCATCAAGAGATTGCAGAACGTAACTTGAAGCCTCCCCTTGCAGTCGGTATAACTTGTCTAACTTAAGCGACTTCGATTCCGTCAATTTGGGAATCTTGAGAGATGTGTGAATGTGATGATATGGACCGCTTTCAATCTTTGGAATAAAGGCATAAATAAAATTTTATGTTAGAGATATAAAGTTAAAATATTATAATAAAAATTTTGGAATATGAAATTATAAAATGTTAATGCTATAAAATTAAATTATTAATAAAAAATATAAAAAAAATTACTTCATCTATACAGGGATTTAAAAGTTTTAGGTATGCAACTATATCCAACACCCTTTGGTCCTTCCTTGTTTATGTTTTAAGGGTAATTAATCATTTTCAATGAAGCTTAATTAAATCAACCATTGTATCTAATCATTTAAATCAAGATCGATATATTAGGAATATGTTATTCACACGGAGGAAATAACAATGAATATGAATCGAGTTGAGTCAAAGAGAATTTGAGTTAGTCAACGAGTCTTATTTTAAGATTCAAATTTTATTTGATTTACATTTAGTTGAGACGAGTTTATTAAATTTTATTCCAGTAGAATATTTGAGTTTTTGTTCAGATTTAATTGTCAACATTTATAATGCTATGGTGCGGATTGATCCAGTTTAATAACTTTCTCTAATTATATAAAATATACATATATTTTTTCATATTTTAATATTATTTAATAAATCAAATGTCATATAAAATTATAAAATATATTTATAATTTTATTTTTCTAAAGAAAATATTTTGAGAGAAAAAATGTTAGATAAAAATATAAAGGAGTTGAGAAATAATGAAAAGATGCATGTACTGCAATAGCGTGGTTTCTTTATTGGGTTTGACTTAGTTTTCGAAATATAGGCTTCAATCAGCCCAATGTCAACCCACATTATTAGGCTTTAGACTGCCCAAACTTATCATAGATTTCAGTTTATAGCCTTGAAATTTTCATAAATTTCAGTTATCAGAATTTGTACTCAACATTTAAAAAAAAAAGTTAATATTTCATTTTTTAGTTAAAATATTTTTAAAAAAAGAATAAAAATTAAAAACATTATTCGATCAAATATTGAGAATATATTTTAACATTATATCTTTAAATAATAATATAAAAGTTTTAGGCATAATGTTAAAAAAAGCTCCTAACGTTTGACAAAACAGTCGCTTTAGTTCCTATTCTTTTTTTTGGGAGCATTTTGACCCATAACGTTTCATTTTGGAACAAAAATGTCCTTCTATAAATGGAAACCTTTAATTAACAAACAATTAACGCTCCAAAATCAAAGTCTTTTTACTCTAAAATAAAACAGTGAGGGTTAAAATATTCTAAAAATAAATAAATGTCAATGTGACTATTTGGTCAAACGTTAAGATCTTTTTACCATAAAATGAAATGTTTTGGTCAAAATAATATAAAAAAATAAAACTAAAATGATCATTTCAATAAACGTTGGGAGCTAATTTATATATTTTAATTGATAAAATAAGCCGCCAAAATGGAATTTAGTAAATGTTTTGAAAAATAAAATGATATCGAAACCCTACGTGAATATCATAATTCTATGAATTAAGTTGGGGGTTGGAACGAAAAAGGAAACATTGAATGGAAACATTGAATGTGCGATAGTTACAATTGCCAAAAATAGTTAGATATGCAATTAATAAAATTGAAGCTTATATGATGAAATAAATATCAAGTGGGAGTACCAATAGGGGTTGGTTTAAGTAGTAAGCAGTTTGATTCCGCTTCAATAAACGTTGGGAGCTAATTTATATATTTTAATTGATAAAATAAGCCGCCAAAATGGAATTTAGTAAATGTTTTGAAAAATAAAATGATATCGAAACCCTACGTGAATATCATAATTCTCTGAATTAAGTTGGGGGTTGGAACGAAAAAGGAAACATTGAATGGAAACATTGAATGTGCGATAGTTACAATTGCCAAAAATAGTTAGATATGCAATTAATAAAATTGAAGCTTATATGATGAAATAAATATCAAGTGGGAGTACCAATAGGGGTTGGTTTAAGTAGTAAGCAATTTGATTCCGCTTCAATAAACGTTGGGAGCTAATTTATATATTTTAATTGATAAAATAAGCCGCCAAAATGGAATTTAGTAATGTTTTGAAAAATAAAATGATATCGAAACCCTACGTGAATATCATAATTCTCTGAATTAAGTTGGGGGTTGGAACGAAAAAGGAAACATTGAATGGAAACATTGAATGTGCGATAGTTACAATTGCCAAAAATAGTTAGATATGCAATTAATAAAATTGAAGCTTATATGATGAAATAAATATCAAGTGGGAGTATCAATAGGGGTTGGTTTAAGTAGTAAGCAGTTTGATTCCGCTTAAGCAATATCTCAAATTTAAGTTATTGTGTATGCAAAAAATCCATACTAGGGGACTCATCACCAAAATTAAGTTGGGGGTTGGAACGAAAAAGGAAACATTGAATGTGTGATAGTTACAATTGCCAAAAATAGTTAGATATGCAATTAATAAAATTGAAGCTTATATGATGAAATAAATATCAAGTGGGAGTACCAATAGGGGTTGGTTTAAGTAGTAAGCAGTTTGATTCCGCTTAAGCAATATCTCAAATTTAAGTTTTTGTGTATGCAAAAAATCCATGCTAGGGGACTCATCACCAAAATTAAGTGTGCGACGCGGTTTAATCCAAATTAATTAGGGTAAAACCTTAGAACCGGTAGGACAACAAAAAAATCAAGTGGGAGTAGTAATTAGTACATCTACTTGGATGAGGAACATTGAATTGAATGCGATGCAAGTAGGTCTCTTGTTTATTTTGCTTTTACAAAGGGGTTAGGCATTTATAGGGAAGGTTGTAAATCAACATCAAATGAAATTTCCATTAAATCTTAATTATATTTGACGATCGGATTATTCGTTCTAAATAATTATATATTCTTCATTTAATTTTCCTTTAAAAATAAATGTTATAAAGTCTTTGTACGAACACCAAAACGACTGAAAAAATATATAAAAAATATATCAAAAATCATAAGAATCGTGTCACACGAACAAATAAAACACATATCATAAGAAGAAAGAAAAATGTGTCACAAGAACATATATTCTTATTTAAAATAAAATCAATAAAAAACATAATATTAGAAAACAAGAAAAATAATAATATATATACATTCAATACCAAATATATATATTCGATCATAAATAAAGAGAAGTAAACTCTCATGATGCGATATATTATAGACTATGATATTACTGCATTAAATGCACTTTGTTTGGTTTATGGAAAGCATCGAAGCAAATAGTCAGCTTAGGGGGGAAATTGCATGTTTACCATTCATAATTTGGAAGTAATGCAACTCCTTAATGGAAAAGTATTGTTTTCTGAAAGTGAAATGCGAACCCAAGAATTAAACAAGGATGCATGAATTTCCTTTTAGATTCCATCGTTACAAAGGCAAACAGTTACAAGAAAAACACAGAATTTTGTTTTTCTTGTCGTAATAGTCCTCGGAATTCCCTGTAGGATATTTCGAGGGAAGTTTCTTTCTTAGCCGTGATTTTCCGTTAAAATGGACAAATTTCAGCATTGGGGGGACCGGACCCGCGTTAGCTTTTTCTTTTCCGGGGCTTATCTTGTAAAACAAATGGCGGGGCCTGGTTGGGTTGGGTTGGGATGGGTTGGAGCACATTGAGATGCGAAGATAAGGACGCATTGTTGCCCATATCAATTCAGTCGCGGTCAAATATTTGCAGCCCAGACTAACCTCTATCTGTTGTAATCGGCATTCCCCAATTCAACGCAGTAAGATTTAGGATTTAGGGTTCATCATTGTGGTTGTTTCCATCGTTGATATTGTTTTGTTTCTAAATCACCTTCTTCTTTTTTCTCTCTCTATAAATGGACAGCACCATGCATCGGGGCTATGATATTGATGTTTGCATAAAAATATCTTATTGATAATGTATACGTCATGTAGATGTGTGTGATGTGAATCAATATGACTCGTTAATCGTAGATAATTTATCTCTTTTAATTTAGATGAAAAGTCGCGATTGATAAACAATTTATCTATTACCCGTAATTGAGAAAGATTTTCAGTGGTTCTTTTTAAAGATACAGATATATGATCATTATAGTTATATGTAGACAGATAATCTAAACAAAGCTAATAATTAAGTTTTTAGATTTCGCACCGGTATTCTACTTAGACCTATCAACAGTATTGTCTAAATATCTTGTTAGTACATCATTGTTGATAGAGATATCTATATAAAAGCCTTGGGAAGGGGGAAAAACAACAATCTTCACATATATAATAATTTGTTTTTCACATTCATCGTAGTGTTTATGTGTAAAAAATTTATACTATATAATTTATTTTTGATATATATTAAAATTGTAAGTGTTGTTTGTTTTATTCAATATAAAAATATGTTAATGTTATAGTTACCAGAATGATAATGAGAAATGAATAACGATCAAATAGAAAATTAAAATACATTAAGATTTATGTGAAAAACTCAAAATGAAAAAATCACGGCCAAATGGAAGAAAATTTCACTATATTAAAAAACATAAAATCTATTATAAATGTTAAATCACAAAACCCTAATTCCTACATGTCTTGCACTTTCACCACTATCTTAACCGTCACATATGACCTAATTGGTTTAAGAAACAATTGGCTCGTAATTATAATAGTTAGAATAAACACTATTTCTAGGAGTGAGGTCAAACCAAATTGGACACGGGTAGTTAATGAACTTTAAGTAGGAACTAAAACCAGCTCTTGAATTTTGAATACTGTAGGTTCGTACGGACCCGGTAAAACGTTGCAACCTTGACTTCCAAATTTTAAATCACCCACAACAGTTCAGTGTCGTTCCCAAAAGTGGAACTCATGGCGAAATCCAAAAGTTACGCACACGCAATAATTTAAATATAATATTTAGAGGGATATTAAAGTCTTTTCGCTCCATCTACATGGGTTTGGTCGTTTTCTCCACAACCATTAGTCTAATGCGGCGGCAAAACAAGAACAAAAGTATTTCAAATTAGGGTAAAATATACAAGAAGTCGCTGAATGATGTTGAGATAATTTTTTGTCACTAAATTTTTAAAAATTATAAAATAATTATTATGGTGTCACAAAACAAGGTCGTGACAGGGTTTTCGGAGGTCCTGTACAAATTCGTATAAAGGGGTCATTATTTTATAGATATATTCGATTTTGGGGCAATAATAGTGTCGTTTTCTTGACAAACGCCGCAATAAATCCATCTATAATGACGTATATCAATAAAACCGCAATAATAATGATGTTTTTTGAAAAAACGTCGCAATAAGTCTATCTATAATGGTGTTTATTGATAAAACACCGCTATATATTTTTTTTGGAGCCCCATCTTTTGGGGGGCCTGCGCGGTCGCGCAGTTTGCGCCCCACAACCACGACCCTGTCACAAAATAACATAAATTTATCAAATTATTCATAAATAGTCTTTAAATTTATCAAAATTTATAATCATTTTAATATTATGATGACTATTTTGTACTAATCAGATAAATTTAATGATTATTGTAATTTTTTTAAAAATTTAATAACTAAAAAAATTGTTTAAATATAATTTAGTGACCTAACATATTTTATACTTTAAATTAATTTTAAAAAATCGTAAATACACTAGATGCCATTAAATTCTAAGCATTATATCATTCATCCTATAAAATTTTCAATTACTTCAATATAATATTAAATTTTTATCATATATTTATGAATCATTAACTCAATAACAATATGATTACGTGGATGATAGTTGTTGACGTAGATGCTAAAGCATAACAACATAATTTTAGTGTGACTATTTTTATGTTTAAATTAGCATCATTTTATTAGAGGAAAAACGAGGGAAAAAATGTAAAACGTACTTGAGGAGATTTAGGACCATAGACCTCGGGAAGAAAAGATTAACACCTAACCATTAACCAATTTAAGATATTATTATAATTTTAACTAAAATAATATATGTGTTAAATTGTAGTTAAAATTAATTTAATTTATTTAATGATATAATTTTATAATATTTATATTATATTTTTATAAAAAAATATGTGTGATAATTGATGTTTTGAGTAATTAACATCACATTTGTATTTTATTATCAAATTAGCAATTTGATAATTTGATTGAAATTAAAATTAAATATTATTATTGAACTAATTAAAAATTCAATAATTCTTTTAAATAGTTGGTGTGATTATAAGATAATATTTATTTGTTCTTTATTTTTGTCATTGAAAATATATGTGCAGATGTAGCGGCTTGAACTCAAGACCTTTAGAGAGAATAATACTCCCTTTAATCATTGAAATTGCTTGATAGGTTTAAAAATTTAATAATATGAATATAATGTTTAAAGTTCAATTACTTCTAATGTAGATTATGAATTTTAAAGGATTAAAAAAGTAATGCTAATTGCAAAATCCTAACATCTTTTTTTTTTCCTTATAGTCGTCGTTTTTATTTTTATTTTTATTTTCATTTTGATTCGATAGACAATGACACTAAGTTTAGTGTTAATTGTCTACTGCATGTATTATTTGCTTCTCATTTATTTTTTATATGCATATTTATGTCTTTTGTGTTTTTATTAGTTTCTAATAATTCTACATTTATGGCTATTTTTTTTTTGTCTTTGGGGATATTTTCTTTCGCCTTCATGGCATGTTTTTGTTTGTTTGATCTTGTTAGGGTTGGATTTGAAGTCTCATTGACTGACCAAGATGACGCTAATTTGTTATCATTTTATCTTTTTTACTTTGGACCATTGAATTGGACTTGGATACACGATTTGTGTTCGATGATAATTTTTCAAGTACTCTTTTTTATTTGCGGTTGTCGATGGTATTTCAATAGTTTAATTTTCTGTTGTGGTTCGTTTTTCGATACAATAAGATTTATTTACATTTGTATTTTAATCAAATTGTTTGGATGAGTTTTAATTTTTTTTCCTTACATAATCTTTAAATAATCTCGAGTGGTAATTCTATTATCCCAATGATTATAAAAATATATTTTAATTATATGTTTAATTTTAAAATTTCATTATAATTTTAAATATTTTTACTTTTTAATAAAATTAACTTCTCTGTTTATATTTGCATAAAAAATGTAGATTATAAAAAAAACACACACACACAGCACGCACATAAAACCAGTTAGCCCACCTTTTCTGACTCATCCCTTACATAATCCGAACCCCATCAGAACCATCATATATTTCCTCCAACCACCACATATAACATACTTACATCAATGACCATCATACGTACCTACATACCTACATACATACATACATACATACATACCCCTCTCTCTTTATATACGCTTCTTTGCCTTCAGGTTACCTATTCGAAGTTCAAATAGCTATTCGTTATTCGTCTGAGATCTCTCGTTAACCAAAATATTTTTGTAATTATAAAATTACAGTCAAGTAATGGGTGAGGTTAGTCGCTATTTCCTTTATTCAACATTTTCTCTGTTCTTTTCCGTTCAAATCTTCAATGATTTAGGATTATTTGGGCCTTAATTTATGTTTTATTTATTGTTTTCCAGAAGAAAGAAGGAGCTAAGCCTGAAGCCGAGAAGAAGCCCGCCGCCGAGGCCGGCGCTAAGAAAGACGACGGCAAGGTTACCGCCGTCTACAAGATTGATATGCATTGCGAAGGTTGTGCCAAGAAGATTAAACGTTCGATTAAACATTATGAAGGTAATTGGTTTTAGTTAATTGATTAACATAATGGCAGATACGTTTTGGAGTTTTTCAAACTAAGAAAAATTGGTTTAATTCGTACGTGTGAATTGTTCGCCTAATTTCCCCGTAAAAATCGGCGAATTGGATGAGGATTGACTTCGGTGCTAATTTTTTCAAATTTAATTAGAAATGTAATTAAATTAATAATCCAACTGAAATTACCTAACACGGAACTTGTTGGTGGTGGTTAAAGGTGTGGAAGATGTGAAAACTGATTGTGAAGCCAACAAGTTAACGGTGATTGGCAACGTGGATCCGGCCAAAATCAGGGATAGGTTGGCCGAGAAAACGAAGAAGAAAGTCGAACTAATTTCTCCTCAGCCTAAGAAAGATGCCGCCGCTGGCGGTGGTGGTGACAAAAAACCCAACGTTCAGAAGAAACCCGAGGAGAAGAAAGAAGAGAAGAAAGAAGAGAAAAAACCACCGAAAGAGGTAGATTTACACACACACAAAGGAAACCGCCTTTTGCAGGCCGAAGTTTGAAAATTTTAACTCAGGTTTTAACAGGTTTGAATTTAGTATAATTAAATTTGATTATTTATGTTTGATTTGCAGAGTACATTGGTTCTGAAGATTAGAACACATTGCGATGGCTGCATTCACAAAATGCGAAAAATTATTTTGAAAGTACATGGTAAGTTAATTAATTAACATTTATTTGAATTAAGTTTAAATTAATAGCGGTTGATGATGTAGTGGTGTTAATTAATAATAGAGTAAGAGATAATTAAAGATGCATTTTAATTAATTAAATCTATTAAAACAGGGGTTGAATCCGTGAGCGTTGACGGAGCCAAAGATTTAGTAACGGTAAAGGGCACAATGGACGTGAAAGACCTCGTTCCTTATCTCAAGGAGAAGTTGAAACGTAGTGTCGACGTGGTTCCGCCCAAGAAAGACGACGGTGGTGAGAAAAAAGATGCCGGCGAAAAGAAAGATGCCGGCGGTGATAATAAAGAGAAAGGAAAAGAAGTTGCTGCTGCTGCCGGAGGCGAGAAGAAAGAAGGCGGTGGTGAAACGAAAGTGGAAGTGAACAAGATGGAGTATCATGGGTACGGGTATCCTCCACAGCCAATGTATTGGTCGGATGGACACGTGTACGGTGGACCGAGTTCGAGTTATGTGGTTGAAGGGTATCAGAATCACCCTCATCAAGAGTACGGATACGTGAATCAGGGGTACATGAGCATGAATCAAGGGTACATGTCTCATCCTGGTTATGTTAATCAGGGGTATATGATGGACCCGCGGCATCCTCTTCACGCGCCTCAGATGTTCAGCGATGAGAACCCAAACGCCTGTTCAATCATGTAAAGATGGAGGGAGATCAACGGTGGATGATTATAGAAAGAAGATGAAAGAGGGACCAAAATGTAAATAGCAGAACTTTGTAGGGAGAAAAAGGTAAATATGGAGCCTCATAAAAGGGGTCGATGTAATAGGGAAATAGTAGAGTTTTGGAACCATCGAAAAGTTTAGAATTTTGTTTAGGATGAGCCGGCCGGTTCTTTTCTAAATGGAATTTCATAGGCATGTAAATGAACTGAACGTTCAGCGAACCGTTCATGAACTGTGCGGCGGGAAGTTCGTTTATGTGCGTTTATTTATTAAATGAACGAACATGAACAAGATTTTTTGTTCGTTTAATTAAATGAACGAACATGAACATAGGTCTCGTTCGTTCATTTACGTTCGTGAACGTTCGGTTATGTTCGTTCGGTTATGTTCGTTTATGTTCGTTCGATTATGTTCGTTTATGTTCATTCATTTATGTTTAACCCAATCTTCTTAAATCAATTTTGGTGACCAATTTGTAAGTATCTTAAAAATATTAATTTATATGATATTCTGATGACCAACTCCATAATTAATCCAATTTTATTTGGAGATTAAATCCAATATGTTAACCTGTGAGGCACCTCGCACCTATATTCATTTCCCCCTTTTTTTCCCAAACCCTAGTGTTCACTAGAGAGTGGAGACGATCGCTGAAAGCTTCAAAACAAGTTATATTATAGTGCAATATGAAGTTTTACATGTTTGTTTTCATCTCTTTCTCTGTTTTATTTGGCTTAATAGTTGATATGTAAAGTTATTGCAGGTATCTTCACATCTAAAACTCAAGAAAACATATACTTCTTTCTAGAAATAGATGAGAATATAAAGGTAACAATCGGAAGTATACGAGCATCAGTAAAGAGAAAAATATAGAATTTACCAGAAAACAAACAAAGGTTTCTATGCCATTTTTGAAAAAGAGTGTAATAGGAGAAAATGATTGTTCATATGTAATCATGGACCACTAAGATAAATGTTATAGCGTTAAATTAAAGTTGTGTGAATCATTTAATATCTTTAAAAGATCGATCGAAATATTTGATGATATCTTCAAACATTTTATCACTGCTAATCAACTCTTAGGCTATTTATCACTGTAGATTTGGTTGATTTGCATTGTCGACTATTTTTCATGAAAGAACAATGGAAGGTAGGGTCTCCAACGTTTATGTTCGTTTATGTTCGTGTTCATTTATGTTCGTGTTCGTTTATGTTCGTGTTCGTTTATGTTCGTTTATTTATTAAATGAACGAACATGAACAAATTATATTCCTTAATAAACGAACATGAACAAAAAAAATTTTGTTCGTTTATGTTCGTGTTCGTTTATGTTCGTCTATTTATTAAATGAACGAACATGAACATACCTCCGTTCGTGTGCGTTCGGTTCGTTTACAGGCCTAGAATTTCATTTTATATGTGATAAGATCACCGTGTGATGTAACGAGTGGCAGTGGATGATGCCACGTGGGGACGAAATTGATTAAATTTGAAATTTTGTTTCATTTGTTGCGAATATCAATGGCTGCTTGGATTGGTTATTAGTGGGGACTGGTGATTAGATTAGCACCTTTCTGTTTTATTTAATTGAATCTTTCTGGTTTTGAAGGGAAAAGTTGGGTGGTTTGTGTACACCATATTTTGTTTCATCTTCGCGGGGTAGAGAATTAATAAAAATAATTTTCCAGATCTTTTATTTAAATTTAATAGTTGTAAATGTTAAAAATAACACGGGGTGAAGGTCAATGTCACTTGTTTAATTGGACACTGGTGAAATTGATTTGGTTGTTGTGGTTTAACTTTAATGATATAACCTTTACAAACCGCAAACAGCCACGCAGTCAGAATTCAGAATAATTTCATGAGGGGCCATAAACGTTTAATTTTAGCGAAAAGGCCATGAAAAATGCAGCTGCGCCTTTTCACGGCAATAAAAAAGGCTATATATTTTGCAATATAGTGTCAAGTTAATTCTTTAAAATTGAATTTACGTCAAGGGATGATGCTAATTACTTGAAAACGAAATTGCAGAATTTGAATAAAAACGTGGTTAAGAAAGAAAGCAAACCCCTGATAATTATAACTGTAGATTTTGCTGGATGGATCGTGTGGACAGTGAAAACCCAATAATGCATGGATGGTGCTGAAATAATTAGGCATCTTATCTCTAATTTCCTGGTCCTCATTTCATAATGACAATCCTAGAGAAGCAGAGGGTTTTGGAATTACAAGCAAATCCCAAGGATGCAGGATTCGTCAGATGACTACACTGGGGCAATAAAAAGATGGAGAAGACAAAGGTTGGGTTATATGTCATGTAATAAGAACGCATGAGTTTGTATTTATTACATTGTTGGAAATGGGACAACAGAGGACGGCCAATCATTCAGAGGATAAGAAACTCACGCCTTTGCTTGCATCATCCCTTTTTTATTATTGTTGCTTTCAGATTGAAACCTTTGATTACGATTGGGGGGTCGGGGGCTGATAATTATATTCTATTATTCACTTAATTATTTCTATCTTGTTTTTTTAATTAAAAGACAACGATTTCAAATTAAATTTCAATTATATTAATCCTATAAAGCTACAGTTGAAATTAATGATTATCTCGGCATTATAAACCAATATTTAAGTCGTGCGTAATATTCTCTAAATTTGTACGTAATAACTGAAAAAATAAATAAAGTCCATGAGTTTTCCTTCTCTTCATGAAGACAAAAATTAGGTATCTATATTTGGAATTTAAAAACAACATTATTCATAGGATTATAATAATTTCTGGTATATGGCTAAGGGATTTTTATTATATTTATTTCAGTGAATTGAAAAGATTTTAATATATAATTAATTTTATTGGTCATGTAGATATAAATGAGAAAAGAATATTTCTTTTTCCAAGCACCAAAAGTCAATGTTACTTTCATTTCATGCATAAATATGTCCAACATGTAAGCAACCAAAGTTCTTTAAATCGAGAGGTCCACTTCAGAACAATAAGGATTTTTCGGATTTAGTGAAACCAATTATAACGTGAGATTAAAATTTTAGATTATATTCTTAAATTTCTCTGTCGCTAATATACGTAAACATTATATTCTTTACCTTAAGGGGATTCTAATCAACTGAGAAAATACTTCTATTTACGTATAGAAGAAAAGAAAAACACCGTTTGACCGTTGTAGAACATATTTTCATGCATACGTAAGCCAATATGTCATGGTTGATGGGTCTGAGATAAGCAGATGGCTTTGGCTTGGAAGACTCCATATGAATTATGGCAATAATATTGCTTTTGGTCGGCTTAGCACAATGGAGCTCACTACCTAACCGCACCCACAGTCCTTTATAATCCTCCGAACCACAATATTATAACCCTTACGCAACCATTCCAATATTTTATATTTAGTTAATTTGCAATCATGGTTGGGAAATACTCATAGGATTCTATTTATATTCTAATTAAATTATGATTTTTGTTCTTGTTATTTGGTATAATTTGGTCCTTCAACAATTATTAAAGTTATCGTTAAGTTATATCAGTGAAGAAGGAAACAAGAAAGCATGAGAGAAATGGTGTTGAATGAGGGGTTGTTAAGCAGGCCTGAGATCGGCTGATTTCGTCAATTTGGCCTTGTTAGTCATGACAAAAATGGTGATGCCTAACATATTTCATTTTTTAAAAGACACGATCAGCTTACATAAACCTTAATTAATAGAATAATGAATAATATAAAATTCCTTCTTCCTCCTCCAATTCTGACATCAAGTTTCACGATCCAAACAAACTATTAATAGTTTCGCTAGGGCAATGATAACAAAAATAAAATAAAATCAGATTTGTTGTATCTTCTCCGCTAGTTAATATTTTCGAACCTCTAAATAATTATATTCGTTTAATCTGATTGTTGTCAATTTGTTCACTAGTAAATTTCATTACAAGATGATCAGCTTTAATTACCTATAAATAATAATCATGATTTTATGTCTGACATCCACCGACACTAAGAATTATATATAAGCCTTCAGATAACAAAAAAAGGAATCTCAATCTTTTTTTTCTCGCTCCCTTTCGGCCTCTCGTACTATTCACCGTCTCTAACTCACCACTCATATAAAAACCAACTATGACTTTTCACCCAATTAAAAGTAATAAGCTGCCTACAGCATGTTGCAAAGTCAAAAAGCAAAACACATTGCATTAATGATATTTATGACTGCATATGAATATTGTTCAACTATGTATTTATGTATTTATTTATACATGCTTTGCATTTTATCTATATTTTTAATTTTCTGACTGCCGGAGGTCTTCCACGGAAGCTACTCTCAACCTGGCGTTCGGGGCAGCCTACTACCCTACCTCCCCCTTACCCCATTGCATATGGGAATTGGGTTTTGTTGTTGTTGTTGGTGGTGGAAGTGGTGCAATTAGCATGACTTTTGTAATGGTAAAATAGCTCATTTACTCATTGGACTTTAGGGTATTTACAAATTAGTCCTTAAGGCTTCAACTATAAATACCCTAGTTCATTTAGCTTCAAAACCATCCCAAAGCATTCTAGCTTTCTTCCAATACTATAGGGAATTTAGAGAGTTTCTTGAGAGTTGTTTTCTTCTTTTTATCAAGAGAGAATTATCATTGTTTATCGAGAGAGGTTGTAATTCCTATTTTTCTCATAGTGAAATTCCTCTACCGTTGCCCGTGGTTTTTACCCTATATTATTTAGGGGTTTTCCACGTAAATTTTGTGCCTCTTTTATCTTCAATTTTTATTTCTCAAATTATCAGTTGCATTTTTGCTCTATCCGATAGCCGTCTTCCGCAACAATTGGTATCCGAGCCAGATTTTAGTGTGTAATATCTGCTTATTGTCTTTGTGGTTGCCACCAAAAGGTGGATCCTCCAACATATGAAAATAAGAAGGTATTACCCATTCTTTGAGGTTCTAGAGAACTATTCATGATAGTGAAATAGTTTGAGCTATCAATAATAGAAGCTATGGCAACAAAATTTGACATTGAAAAGTTCAATGAGAGAAATTTCTCATTGTGGAAATTAAAGATGAAGGCCATCCTGAGGAAAGACGGGTGTCTAGCGGCTATCAATGAAAGGCCGGTGGATTTCGCAGATAACGGCAAATGGAACGAGATGGACGGGAATGCTATGGCAAACTTTCATCTAGCATTAGTAGATGAAGTATTGTCAAGCATCGAGGAGAAGAAGACTGCTAACGAGATATGGGATCATCTCACAAAATTGTACGAGGCCACATCGTTGCACAATAAAATTTTCCTTAAGAGGAAATTGTACACTCTCCGGATGTCAGAATCTACTTCAGTGACGGAGCACTTAAATACACTGAACACTTTATTTTCTCAGCTTACATCCTTAAACTGTAAAATAGGAGAACAAGAACGTGCTGAACTTCTACTTCAAAGTCTACCGGATTCGTATGATCAACTCATCATCAACTTGACAAATAGTAATATCACCAGTCTAGTCTTCGACGACGTTGCAGCTGCTGTTCTACAAGAAGAAAATCGGTGCAAGAACAAGGAAGTCAGACAAGTAAATCTGCAACAAGCAGAAGCGTTGACAACGATGACAACGATGAGAGAGAGATCAACAGAACGTGGCCAAAACAGCAATCACAAACATAGTAGATCAAAGTCAAGGAGCAAGAAGAATTTAAAGAGTTACAACTGTGGAAAGAATGGTCACTTAAAGAAGGATTGTTGGAGTTTAAATAAAAACTCCAATCCACAAGGCAATACCGCAAACACTTCAGATGATGGAGATGCTCTATGCTGTAAAGCGTCAACCACCGTGGAAGGCAGAAAATGATTTGCAGATATATGGCTCATTGATTCAGGAACAACATATCACATGACCTCAAGAAGAGAATGGTTCTATCATTATGAACCTGTCTCAGGAGGATCTGTGTATAGTTGCAATGATCATGCCTTAGAGATCATTGGTGTTGGAACCATCCAATTTGAAGATGTATGATGGAACAATTAAAGTTGTTCAAGATGTGCGGCACATGAAAGGCCTGAAGAAAAATTTATTATCCTACGGATTGTTGGATAATAATGCTAGCAAGATTGAAACACAGAAAGGAATCATGAAGGTGTTCCGTGGAGCGCTTGTGGTGCTGAAAGGCGAAAAGATAGCAGCAAACTTGTATATGCTGAAGAGAGAGACTTTGCTAGAAGCAGAAGCCTATGTTGCCTCATGTAGTTCAGATTCTACAATGTTATGGCATCAGAAACTTGGACACATGTCAGAACAAGGAATGAAAGTCCTTGTGGAGCAAAAGCTACTTCCCGACTTAACAAAAATATCACTTCCTTTGTGTGAGCATTGTATAACAAGTAAGCAGCACCGGTTGAAATTCAACACGTCAAATTCTAGAGGCAAAAGTGTTCTAGAATTGGTTCACTCTGACGTATGGCAAGCACTAGTTACATCCCTAGGCGGAGTAAAATATTTTGTCTCATTTATTGATGACTACTCCAGGAGATGTTGGGTGTACCCTATTAAGAAGAAGTCAGACGTGTTTCAACTTTCAAAAACTTCAAAGCGCGAGTGGAACTTGATTCTAGAAATAAGATCAAGTGTTTTAGAATAGATAATGGAGGAGAATACACAAGTGGAGAATTTGATGAATTTTGCAGGAAAGAAGACATCAAAAGACAGTTCATAGTGACAAACACTCCTCAACAAAATGGAGTGGCAGAGCGGATAAAAAAAACCTTGTTAGAAAGAAAAAGACCAATGTTAAGGGATGCAGGCCTAGAAAAATCATTCTGGGCAGAAGCAGTCAATACTGCCTGTTATTTAGTGAATCGAGCTCCATCAACTGCAATAGAGCTAAAGACGCCAATGGAGATGTGGACTGGTAAACTAGCTGATTATTCAAACCTCCATGTATTTGGAAGTATTGTGTATGTGATGTACAACTCCCAAGAAATTTCAAAGCTGGATCCAAAATCCAGGAAATGCAAATTCTTGGGGTATGCTGATGGTGTAAAGGGGTATCGCTTGTGGGATCCCACTGCCCGTAAAGTGATCATTAGCAGGGATGTTATCTTTGTAGAAGATAAACTACAAAGAAAAGAAGACGATGATTGCGCTGAAAAGTCAGAGACTACTCAGATACATGTGAAAAAAGAATTTGAACAAGGAGATTCTTCTGAAGTAGAACCAGCACATGATGAACAAGAACCAGAGAGTTCTGAAGCTCCAACAACTCGTCAATTAGATCGTGTGAGAAGACGTCCCAATTGGCACTCAGATTATATTATAGAAAGAAATGTTGCATACTGCCTTTTAATAGAGGACGGTGAGCCATCAACATACCAGGAGGCAATAAACAGTTCAGATGTTTCACTGTGGATGATGGTGATGCAAGAAGAAATTGAAGCCCTTCATAAAAATAATACATGGGACCTTGTGCCACTACCACAAAGAAGGAAACTAATTGGTAACAAATGGGTTTTCAAAATCAAGCGAAATGGTGACGATCAAGTGGAGAGGTATCATGCAAGACTGGTAGTCAAAGGATATGCTCAGAAAGAAGGTATTGATTTCAATGAAATTTTTTCTCTTGTGGTTCGACTAACAACAGTTCGAGTAGTCTTGGCAATGTTTGCTACATTGAATTTACATCTAGAGCAACTAGATGTTAAAACAACTTTTCTTCATGGAAATCTTGAAGAAGAGATTTACATGCTCCAGCCTGAAGGTTTTGAAGAAAAAGAAAAGAAGAACTTGGTTTGCAGGTTGAACAAATCTCTGTACGGTCTAAAGCAGGCGCCAAGGTGTTGGTATATGAGATTTGATTCCTTCATTATGTGCCTTGGATACAACAGACTTAATGCATACCCTTGTGCTTATTTCAAAAGGCCTGGTGATAACGATTTTGTTATATTGTTGTTGTATGTGGATGACATATTGGTTACATGACCCAACAAAGATCATATTGATGAATTGAAGGCACAACTGGCTAGGGAATTTTAAATGAAGGACTTGGGATCAGAAAATAAGATTCTAGGGTTGCAAATTCACCGAGACAGAAGTAATAGGAAGATTTGGATTTCACAAAAGATTTACTTGAAGAAGATCTTGTCACGATTTAACATGCAAGATTGTAAACCAATTTCTACCCCTCTTCCTATTAACTTCAAATTATCCTCTAGTATGAGTCCTAGCAGTGAAGAAGAGAGGATGAAGATGTCTCGAGTACCGTATGCATCAACAGTGGGAAGTTTAATGTTCGCTATGATATGCACAAGACCAGACATTGCACAAGCAGTGTGAGTGGTTAGTCGGTACATGGTGAATCCAGGCAAAGAGCATTGGAATACAGTGAAGAGGATCCTGAGATACATCAAAGGGACCTCAAATGTTGAATTATGTTACGGAGGATCAAACTTACTTATCAATGGGTATGTCGATTTTGACTATGCAGGGGATTTGGATAAAAGCAAATCTACTACAGGATATGTGTTCAAAGTTGTTGGTGGAGCTGTAAGTTGGGTTTCAAAATTGCAGTCAGTTGTGGCTACATCCACAACAGAGACAGAATATGTAGCAGCTACACAAGCCAGTAAAGAAACAATCTGGTTGAAGATGCTATTGGAGGAGCTTGGGCACAATCAAGAGTATGTCTCTCTGTTTTGTGATAGTCAAAGTGCCTTGCATCTAGCAAGAAATCTAGCATTTCATTCAAGGACAAAGCACATACGAGTTCAGTACCATTTCATTCGTGAAAAGGTGGAAGAAGGGACGGTAGATATGCAGAAGATCCATACCAAAGATAATATAGCAGATTTCATGATGAAGTCGATCAACGCTGATAAATTTACCTGGTGTCGATCCTCCTGTGGCCTGTCAGAGACGTAAGCAACATAAAGGTACAAGGTAGAAAGAATTGTGTGAAGATATGATTGTTTCAATCAAATCTTCAAGTGGGAAATTGTTGCAATGTCAAAAAGCAAAATGCGTTGCATTAATGAATTCGGTGCAAGTGGTGCAATTAGCATGACTTTTGTAATGGTAAAATAGCTCATTTACTCATTGGACTTTAGGGTATTTACAAATTAGTCCTTAAGACTTCAACTATAAATACCCTAGCTCATTTAGCTTCAAAAACATCCCAAAGCATTCTAGCTTTCTTCCAATACTATAGAGAATTTAGAGAGTTTCTTAAGAGTTATTTTCTCCTTTTTATCAAGAGAGAATTATCATTGTTTTCTCCTTGGTAGATCGATAGAGGTTGAAATTCATATTTTTCTCATAGTAAAATTCTTCTACCGTTGCCTGTGGTTTTTATCCTATATTTAGGGGTTTTCCACGTAAATTTTGTGTCTCTTTTATCTTCAATTTTTATTTTCTCAAATTATCAATTGCATTTGCTCTATCCGATAGCCGTCTTCCGCAACACAGCCATCATAACCACACTCTTTCACCATTTACAAGATTTTAGAAAAGTAAGTTGCTGAGGAACATGAAGCATGCTTGGGGCAAAGAAAATGACAAATTCATCATTAAATTAATCCAACACTAATCACAGATTAACAGTTGATGAAGGTGAGGTTTAAAGTAATTAGTGTGATCCGATCTCTTTGTGATTGAAGTAGCTAATTAACAGTGAAAGTCAAAGTGAGTTTATACTGCAAAGAATGCTATTAATTAATTTATTTGGGGTATGGGAAGGGCATTTTGTTGGTACATTTCAAGATTGCTTTGGGATCAATTCAACACTCCTTTCTGCATTAAAAAGAGCATAATCATTGTTAAAGAAAGGCAGAAAGGACAATCATAAATAAAAACCAACATGGGCGTCGCCAATTCAAATAATAATTTACATTGAATGATCAGAATACAAAAATTAAAGTACATAAATAATTTTTAAATTATATTAAAATATATTTTAATATTAATTTTTTTGATATTATGAAATTATTATTAAAATTTTAATTAATTATAAAAAAATTACCGCACTGTTAATATCATTAAAGTGATAATAGACATGTTAATGAATAATGTCTCATCTATCTCTTCAAATATAATTAAAATTTTATTTAATTTTTAAACAATAATTCTAAAAAATATTTATAAAATTATAAAAAATTATATGTAATTTGATTCGAATTTTTTACTTTAGGGTAAACAATATTTACAGTTTGATCAGAATCAAAATTTGAATCCAATGAATAATCGGGGAGAAGAATACATGTAAGCAGCAACATATATAAGGACTATTATAATAACAAAAGGGTATTTAAGGCAATGAAGATGAATAATGGTCCTAATTTTCTGACTCAGCTCTGACTATGATCCTCTGCACCCTTGCTTTTTATACAACAATGACCATCAGCAGCAGCATGCCCTCATCCATCCATCCATCCATAAGTGACATACATAATGTGTTTGAAAAGGGTTTCGGATTTAAAGGAATAATTTGTTTAAATATAATGATGATAAATGTCTCATAATTAGGGATGGGCATGGGTCGGGTCGGGTTTTTGGTTCACCCGATTCGATCAAAATAAGTTTTCACCCGACCCGACTCGACCCGAATATATGACATAGAAACTCGACCCGATCCGAAATAATACAAAAAATTATTTTTATTCAATAAAAACAGTGACTTAATTGGAAAAAAATTATACATAGAGATGTATTATTGTAATTATCCCTAAATATATATGGTAAAATTATATATTTTTTCGGGTAGGGTCGAATCGAATTTTTTTACCCTAAACTCGACCCGAACACCACATTAAAAAAAATTCGACCCGAACCTGATTTAAAAAAAAATCTAATCTAATCAAGTCGGAGCCGGTCAGGTCCGTTTAAATGTCCATCCCTACTCATAATCATGGATTTGACATGAAGAAATTAGCCACCAGACATGAAGGAGACTATTATTAGGTCCAATTCCACGTCAGGTACACAATGAAAGTTGCTGGACATTGAATTTGCAGCCCTAATCCCATTCATTCAACTACCCCTTTCCTCCTCCTACTTCCAATGCTATCGGATTAAGTGTGAATACATGAATAATTCTTTAGACATTTAAAATTAATTTAGAGTAAAGTTTGAATATTTATTTTTATATTAAACCTAAAAATTAATAATTCATATAAAATGAATTATAAAATTTTTAAATTTAGAGTAAAGTTTGAATATTTATTTTTATATTAAACCTAAAAATTAATAATTCATATAAAATGAATTATAAAACATTGTTTATATATATATATATATATATTGATGGCATTGAAGATGTTGAAATTTAAATCTTAAACGTGTTGAATAGAAGAAGAATTATACATAAGTTTGAAAGAATGGTTCGTATTGTCAATCCACGTGCAGTCCAATTCAAATTCTGTTTAGTCTAACCTTAGGGTCCAATGTTCAACTCTTGATAAAAAAAGAAGAGTGAATTGTTTATTTAATCAAAGCTTTGAAACAAAACATAATCTTTTGTTTGAATTGAGTTTTGACTTTCTCCTTATTTTGGATAAGCTTTGAACTTTTAGCCCCCTATTCAGAAACAAACACACAGAATTCAAAGTTTTAAACATTAGTTGGTTGAGCTTTGTTTCATTTAGCGAAATATCTCAATTTAAAAAAAAGAAAAAAAAATTGAAAACAATGGGACAGCCGCCGGCAGCCGCAATCCAATTGGGAAAGAAAATTTGGGCTCAAAGAACAAAGATTTGAAGAGCGAACCCAAGTTGTTTTGGTATTGGTTTTTAATGTCAATGTTAATTAATTAATTGTATATTACTTATAACCCATATTAATTTATTTTATTTTAGATCTATATATTAATAATTAATATATACATTTCTTCTTTTTAAAATTGAAAAAATATAATTAATGTGTTTTTCACAAGAAAAAAATATTGAAACAACAAGTTCAATTAATAATTTTATATAATATAATACAAATATTTGGTTTCGAGATATTTGATCCTGAATTTATTCTTATATAGTGGTGAGATATATATATATATATAGCAGTGAGATTAAATAGTATAATGAAAATTAAATTTGCGATGAAATATATGTTCAATTCAATTACAATTGTAATATTAAAAAATAAAAAAAATTACATAAACTAGATTTTATGGGTTTATAATTAAATAAAATAAATGTAAATTATAAATTTAATAATTGAATTATCTTTTCTCTTTTATTTTTTTATTGTAATTTAATTTTTTTAGTTTATACACTGAATTTTATACATTTTTGTCATTCTACAATATGTGAATTATTTTATTATTATTTGCATGTGATAGGAAATTTTTTATTAATAATCTAATGTCATATAAGTTTATAATGAAAAATAAATTTAAAATATTAAATTATACTCTTAAAGTTTAAACACAATCTCTATTCCTCAAATTATATCTCAAACCCTAAACCTCAAATCACAACCCATCCTCACTCTCACTTAGAGTTGTGAAAAAAGATTTGATTAGTTGATCTGGTTATTTGATCTGTTTTTTTATTTTCGGATAATTCGATGGGATATTCGAAAAAAATTCAGATAATCGAATCGAATATAAATCAGATAAATTTCAATTTCGAATTATCCGAAATTCCGAAAAAATGTGTTTTTAGATTTTAGATACCTTTAGCCGAATAAATGAGTAACCCATTAAAGTTCTAACCCAATAAAATTTGGTATATTTAATTATTTATTGTGTGTGAGTAATTATATATATATATATATATATATATTGAATAAGTTACATTAAATAAAAATTTTAAAATTAATTTTTATCAAATTAAATTTTATGTTCGATCTAAATATCCGATCCAAAATTTCGAATATTTAATACTTTTAGATCGAATACGGATCACTATTTTAAGTATAAAAAATTTCGGATCCGAACGGATTTTATTTTAATTTGCACACCCTACCCTCGCCCCCCCGTTAGAAATTCAAGTTGCCGGAATATTAACCCCAAAATTCAAGCTTCACCTAATCTGAACTCTGTTGTTCTCGGTCATGGATACTCCTGGTATCTGCAAAACATTATAATAAATTGATTGCACGCTAGACAATGATAGACAACAAGCAAGGCGACACCATTAACCCCAAAATTCAAGCTTTCACCTAATCTGAACTCTGTTGTTCTCGGTCAGGATACTCCTGGTATCTGCAAAACATAATAAATTGATTGCACGCTAGACAATGATAGACACAAGCAAGGCGACACCATTGAAAAAAAGAGAGACCTTCATGATTCGTATTTACAAATGCAGGTAACAGTGGCCTTGCTCTGTTTCTCCTCTCGATCTACACTTTATGCAATTATTCTTGTTTCATTTAGTAAAATCGATTACGCGCTAGCATTTACAAGCTGTATGGTGCTCCTCTCGGCGAAGATACCCTTCTCTTCCATACCTGAGTGAGTTCTGCTTTCCAATGTTGTTTTGGCCTCCTCATATCCGCATATTAAAGTCTCATAGTATCAAATTGGGGGAAACACCGATTTTGCACATTTTCTCATAACTCTGACTGCATTCTCATTTTTCCGACAATGCTTGGCATCTGCAACTGTTGTACAAGATGAGGTATGGTGGGGTTATAATCTGGGGTTTAGGATTTGGTATATGGTTGGGGAAAAGATTTACAGATTAGGTTTGAGTTTAAATTTTAAGGAATAATTTTGTTTTTAAAATTTATTTTTATTATAATATGATGTAACATTAATACTAATAAAATTTGTCGCACCACATAAAAATAATAAAATATCTACATCATTGAGTGATAAAAAAATTCAAAGTATAAAATTCATAAGTAAATTAAATAAATAAAGTATAATGAATAAAATAGGAGAGAAATAGTTAAGTTATTAAATTGTAATTTATCCTCCTCCCTTGTCATCTCCATTCTCCTCGATCGAGTGTTTTGGTATACGAGAAAATTGTGTTACAAAATGTGGCTGAATTTATCAAATAATACAGTTGAAAAAAAATGTTCGAATAAGGCACTCTCGAAATTATTTCGTTAAATAGAGTGAATGCTATAGTAAACCCGAAGACGCATTGAAGTCCAAACGACTTCATATAAATTTGGGAGACGCATGGAGTGCAATGCGTGCTCATATTTTTTCACCATGTAAATGTACAAAGGGTAAATTACACAATTAATCATCAACTTTACTCTTTCTCCAAATTCACTCAATGTACTTTTAATTTTTTCAATTTAATCACTCACTTTTATTTTACCTCCTATTTTGATCACTCTACAATGACATGGATTTTTTACTCCTATTTGATCACTCATCGACCATTGTTCAAGTTGTTATATGGAAGCCAATTTGATTCATCAGCTCTAGTATTGAATTTGTGTACTAAAGAAACCAACATCGTGCTTACATAATTTCTAATTGAAATTGAGTTTAGGTGGGAGTTATGACCCCCACTAATTTAGGGTATAATAAAAATAAATCAATTTAACTATATTTTTTCACTTTTTCATAAATGTACAAAGGGTAAATTACACAATTAATCATTCAACTTTACTCTCTCTCTCTCTCTAAATTCACTCATTGTACTTTTAATTTTTTCAATTTAATCACTCAACTTGTGTACTAAAGGGTACTTTTTTCACTTTTTCATAAATGTACAAAAGGTAATTTTTTTTGGAGTCAAAGCATTGAATTTGTGTACTAAAGAAACCAACATCGTGCTTACATAATTTCTAATTGAAATTGTTGTCCAAAACAGTGTAGTTGCATTTAATTGAAATTGAGTGATTAAATTGAAAAAAATTAAAAGTACAGTGAGTGAATTTGGAGATAGAATAAAGTTGAATGATTACTTGTGTAATTTACCCTTTGTACATTCACATAGCCATGAATTTGGTGAAAAAATATGGGAGACGCATTACAGTCCCCCAAATTTATATGTAAGACGCTTGAACTCCAATGCGTCTTCGAGAGTACCTTATTCGAACAATTTTTTTTTCAACTGCATTATTTGAAAATTTCAACATAATGTAATTGAAAAGCAAGTGCATATATATATATATAACTCAACGTAAGGCTAGAAAGAGGAAAAAGAAATAGAAGGTATAATTAACGAGGATTAAATGTTATATTAAATTGATAGAGTGTATTAATAATGAAGATGAAATGTTATATTATATAAATTTATTTAATTATCAATAATTCTATTAGCGGTTAACGAAATTAAATTAAGAGTTTAATAACTTAATTAATAAAAACATTTTATCTAATAATCAAATAAAAATCAATCTAGTATTCATGTTCTTTAAAATTGTTCATCCTTAATTTTATACATATAACACAACTTTTATATCTAAATAAGCGAGAACAACTTTAAAAGCTAGAAGAAAGGAAATCTTTTTCCTAATTATCAACCATAAATAAATGCAAAAGGCAATTGAAGTGGGTGTCAGTAGGGCTGAGCAACGAAACTGAGAAAATCGAAAAATCGATACGAATTGAGTAAAACGGTTCGATTCGGTTCGGTTTGACTCTAAACGGTTCAGTTTTCGATTCGGTTTAAAGGCTTCATTTTTTTGATTAGGTTCGGTTCGGGTTTTCTATATGGAACCCATTTGTTTCATATTGAACCGAATAGGCAATTTTTGTAAAAAAAAATTATAGTTTCAAGTGATTTTTTATTGAAAAACCGATAAATCGAACCGACCCGAACCGAAAAACCCGAACCGTTAAAAAAATCGAACCGAACCGAAAAAACCGGTTTCGATTTTTTTCAATTTTTTAACTATTCGGTTTCGGTTTCGGTTTAAATATTGAAAACCCGTTTATTTCGATTCGGTTCAATTTTTGATAAAAAACCGAATCGAACCGAACCGAATACACCCCTAGTCAATATCCAGTATACTGTATAGTCAACAGTCAACACAATGAATAGGAAAAGATAAGAAAACTGCATTATTTAGCCAAGTGTACCTGCAATGGCATTAAGTTGTGTTGGGACATGAGAATTGAAGTCATGGATCTGGTCGTTAATAATTCGTATTCACTATGTTATGCAATACAAGTGGCTGCTTATTTATCTTTTAATTTATTATATAAATATTAAAGATTAAATATATAAGTATACAAAAATTTAAACAGTTACATCACTTCTCCTTTTAAATACTAAACATAAGTATTTGATTAATTATAATTATTTTTAAAACAATAAGTAATTTGATTAATTATAATTAAATATATATAATCCGATTGGAAAACTAAAAGTTGATTATCAAAATGAGAAGGGATAATAATTAATATCACATGACATGTTATTTATATTCTTATATATTTTTATTAATAGTTAATATTGAATAAGTGATTAAAAATACTCGGTTAATTTTTTTCTTCTCCTATACATTGTGAGTTATACTCATTAGGAACAAAATTCTCTTTCCTTCTCCCCATAAATAAAAATTGTTCAATTTTTTTCTTTATTAATTAGTGTTGTTTGATGACTATACACAACCATTATCTTTCTTCTCAAACTATTAATAATTAGTAATGATGTGAAACATTTATGACCTAAAAGAATGTCATCCCAGAAATTAATCTATCTTTCATCTTCGTCTAAATTAATCTCATATGTACGATCCAACATATTATGAAACTTATCAACCTATTTTGGCACCGATGACCAATCTAACCAATATTTTCCTTAACCACAATCAACAAAATCCTATCCTCAACCAAACACCTCACAAATCCGTAGTATACAGACGAACTGCGAAGCCTGCATGCTCAATTCCAGCCTCCTAGACAACTCAACTATAGTTGTAGTAGCAAAAACAATAACAATAGGAGTTAATATAAAAATAATCTAAAAAAATTGTTGATATCTCACTGCAAAAGAGGTAGACGACGAGGGGAGGAGGAAAAAATAAACCTCGAATGTTGAAGAGTGACATCAGCATGAGCAGGTTACCGCTCATCTAAACACCATAAATCTACAATTCCCTTTCCAAAGCCTAACTAAAGGGGGCAACATTGAATATGTACCCTAACATGTTTGATTCGAGAGAAAAACAAAGAAATACAAATATAATAATACAAAGATTGATTGAGATCTTCGGGCTTCAAACAGCTCCGAAGGAGATTAGTTACGAGGAATAAAGTCTTCTTATGCATCATGTGTTAGCGACTTCGTACCTCTTCCCTCCCCTCAACACTTCAAGCTCTCAGGAGACCTATGATGGACCAAAGACCTTATTGAGGAGTTATCCCAGTACAAGAATTATATGAATATTATGGGGGCCTCCAACGAGTTAAAGTGTAAAGTCTTTGTTGACGAAAACGGGTAAAGAAAACGAAAGAACACGAGAATTTTACGAGGTTCGGCAATGTGCTTACGTCCTCGGTGCCTAGGCGGCGCTAGAAGTTTTATTCAATGATCTTTTAGGTCTAGGTTACATCTCTATTTATATAGAAAACCCTGGTACATAATTACAAAACAACCCTGTACCGTACCGCGGGGGCTGCGCCCCCACACCCCCAACCCACATAATTCGTAACCCCACACGAGACTTTTTATGAGCCATACATAACAAATCTCCACCTTGGCGAATATCCTGCCCCTTGGAAACTTCAATGTGGTTGGGTTACCTTGCTTCTTTAACAACTCGAAACATTCAACAAGTCCAAGCATGCTTGAACTTGTCTGTCGTAACTGGCTTGGTGAACATATCAGCGGCATTCTCATCAGTATGTACCTTCTGAAACAAAACCTCTCCAGATGCAACCAACTCTCTGATCTTGTGGAACCTTACATCAATGTTTTAGTTCTAGCACGATACACCTGATTCTTAGCCAAGTGAATAGCACTTTGATTATCACAAAGCAACTGAACTCCACCTTGTTGAACACCCAACTCCTTCACTAAACCAAGCCATAAAGCTTCTTTGCAGCTTCAGCCGCTGCCATGTATTCAGCTTCAGTTGTAGATAGTGCCACGACAGATTGAACATAGACTTCCAGCAAATAGCCCTCCCCAAGAGTAAACACATACCCTGTCGTAGATCTTCTATTATCCAAGTCACCTGCATAATCTGAATCCACATATCCTACAACCAAAGGATTATCCCGCTGACTCCCAAAAACATTCCATGTCCCACAGTACCCTTTAAGTACCGAAAGATCCACTTGACTGCATCCCAATGTTGCTTACCAGGTTTTTAGACATGTACTTACAAACTTGACTAACAGCATGAGCTAAATCAGGACGAGTACATACATCCGCATACATCAAGCAGCCAACAGCATTAGAATACGGAACCTTTGCCATATTTTCAGCTTCCTTATTTGTCTTAGGCACTGTTATGATGAGAGCTTAAAGTGATTCGCCAATGGAGGAGCTAACTGGTTTCGCGCTGCTCATCGCAAACCTTTCTAGCATTTTCTCAACATAACCCCGTTGAGATAGCCGCAGTTTCCTTGAGTCTCTGTCCCTGCAAATTTCCATTCCAAGAATTTTCTTTGCAACCTAATCTTTCATATCAAATTCCTGACTCAATAAAGTTTTCAAACCGATAACATCATCCATGTTCTTCGCAATCAACATATCATCAACATACAGTAATAGAAAAAAGAACCATCATCAAGGCTCTTAACATAGACACACAATCATACTCACATCGGTTGTAGCCAATCTTGATCATATAGGATCAAACCGTTTACCACTGTCTCGGAGACTGTTTTAAACCCGTACAAAGATTTCTTCAATCTGCAAACTAATGCTCGTTTCCAGGTTGAGTGAAACCTTCAGGTTGCCGCATGTAGATCTGCTCCTCTAAATCACCATGCAAAAAAGCAGTTTTAACATCCATCTGCTCTAAATGCAAATCCCAACTAGCCACCATGCAAGTACTGCTCGGATTGAAGTGTGCCTGACCACAGGAAAAGATTTCATCATAATCAACTCCTTTCTGCTGTGAAAAACCCTTCGCTACCAACGAGCCTTGAACTTCTCCCCCTCTTTTTCTGTTACTGCTGGTTTCTTCTTATACACCCATTTGCAACCAATCGTCTTCTTACCCTCAGGAAGGGAACTAACTCCCATGTGCATTGTGATTCAAAGACTCCATCTCCTCAACCATGGCTGCCATCCACTTGTCGTTTTCCTGACTAGTAACGGCATCATGAAAAGTAACTGGATCATCACTGCTAACAGTAATCAAAGATACCAAGTTTCAAAACCCAATCTGTTCGGGTCCGTCTCACCCTGTCTCTGGCGAGACTATCCCTGCAATCATCCGTAGTGGAACCACCAGAAGTCGGTTGAGAGTTTCTGGTTTCTCAACTGGAAACTGCTCGAATCTACTACTGTCGTGTCTTGTTTCTGCTGCAACATAGACTGTTCATCAAAAACGACATCTCTACTAATCACAACTTTCTTCGCAACTGGATCCAGAACTTGAATCCTTTGAAACTTTCTTGTAACCCAGAAAAATGCACTCCTTCGATTTTGCATCAAGTTGGATCTCTCATCAGCAGGTACTGCACATAAGCAGGACAACCAAAAATCCGTAAGTTATCAAAACTAACATCATGACCAGTCCATACCTCTTCTGCAACTTTCCCAGCCAGCGATGCCCTTGGCGATCTGTTGATAAGGAACACGCCATGTTAACAGCCTCAGCCCAGAAGTGTTTGGGAAGCCCCGCATTCAACCGCAAACATCTGGCTCTTTCATTCAACGACCTGTTCATCGTCCGCAACACATTCTGTTGTGGTGTCTTGCGCACTGTAAAATGCCTCTGAATCCCATGCTCCTTACAGAATTGTAGGAACCGTGAATCTGTGTACTCCGTACCATTATCAGACCGCAACACTTGATTTTTCGTCCTTTGGTTTTCTACCTCAGCTTTCCACAGCTTGAACTTCTCAAAAACTTCAGATTTCTGTTTCAAAAAATACACCCAACTTCCGTGAAAAATCATCAATAAAAGTAACATAGTACCTAAATCCACCCAAGACGATGTCGTGGAAGGCCCCCACATCAGAATGCACATAATCAAGAATCCCTTGATTGTGTGCTTCGCAGTCTTGAAACGGACTTTAGTCTGTTACCAAGAACACAATACTTGCAAAATCGAGCTTACAGCTTTTGACACCATGCAACAAGTTTCTCTTGTGTAATTCTGCCATCCCACGTTCACTAAGATGAGCAAGGCGCATATGCCACAATTTTGTCGTATCATCACAGGACTCAACAGAGTGAACTCCACCTGCAACGGTACTCCCTAACAATCTGTAGATATTCCCTGTCATCTTGCCTTCATCACAGTCAATGCTCCTTTAAACAATCCGAATGGTTTCCTATCCTCGTCAGCCTTAGGGATAAAACCATTCTTGTGCAAAGTGCCCAGGAAATCAAATTCTTCTTCAAGTCTGGGATATGTCGAACACCACTCAACGTCCGAACGGAGCCATCGTGCATCTTAATTCTGACATCACCAATACCAACAATATTGCAACATCGATCATCACCCAAATAACCGAACCAGAATTAACCGACCTGTATGTCGAAACCATTCCCTATTTGGCGTGATGTGATAAGAACATCCAGAATCAAGAATCCAAGCATCCGTCAATTGTGTCGTTGAAATAGAAGCATCACCCTCACTGCAATCAGAAGTATCCTCGACCACGTTCACAGACTTGGATGAGCCATCACGCTTCTCATCGGTCTGCTTTTTCAACTTCGACAGTCTCGCTTCATATGTCCCGCCTCCTTGCACTTGTAACAGTGAATTGTCTTCTTATCCCTGGATTTGGATCTGGAATTCCGCTTCCCGGACCCTGCCTTCTCTGGCTTCCGTCCAAGATCTCGATTACCCTTGACATATAAGCTATCGGCTTGAGAGCTTTCCCCTGCATTCTGTTTCCGCTGGTTGTGAGCCAACAAGGCTGCAGTAATCTCCTCAACGTTGATAGTCACTTTCCCATATGTAAGAGTAGTCCCATGTTCGTAAGAGGAAGGCAACGAACACAACAGAATCATCGCTCTGTCTTCATCCTCAATTTTCACATCAAGCCGAGCCAGATCAGAAACGATTTTGATTGAAGACATTCACGTGTTGCGCCAAATCGTGATCGTCCTGCATCTTCAGCCCATACAGCCGCTGCTTCGATACAGTTTTTGTCGTTAAGGATTTGGACATAAACTGACTTTCCAACTTCCTCCAAATTTCGTCTGGAGACATAGATGCATGACGTGATACATGACCTCGTCCGCCAAGCATAATCGTATGGTTCCTGCCTCGCTGCTGCAATTCTTCCCAATCTTCCTCATCCATCGACGCCGGCTTTGTAGGTCGCAAAGCCTTCAAGATCCCTTGCTGCGCCAATAGATCCTTCACCCTCGTTTGCCATAATCCGAAGTTACCCTGACCATCGAATTTCGCGACTTCGAATTTTGCTCCTGACATCTGATACCAATTGTTGACGAAAACGGTAAAGAAAACGAAGAACACGAGAATTTACGAGGTTCGGCAATGTCTTACGTCCTCGGTGCCTAGGCGGCGCTAGAAGTTTTATTCATGATCTTTTAGGTCTAGGTTACATCTCTATTTATAATAAAAACCCTGGTACATAATTACAAAATCAACCCTGTACCGTACCGCGGGGGCTGCGCCCCCACACCCCCCAACCCACATAATTCGTAACCCCACACGAGACTTTTTATGAGCCATACATAACAAATCTCCACCTTGGCGAATATCCTGCCCCTTGGAAACTTCAATGTGGGTTGGGTTACCTTGCTTCTTTAACAACTCGAAACATTCAACAAGTCCAAGCAATGCTTGAACTTGTCTGTCGTAACTGCTTGGTGAACATATCAGCGGCATTCTCATCAGTATGTACCTTCTGAAACAAACCTCTCCAGATGCAACCAACTCTGATCTTGTGGAACCTTACATCAATATGTTTAGTTCTAGCACGATACCCTGATTCTTAGCCAAGTGAATAGCACTTTGATTATCACAAAGCAACTGAACTCCACCTTGTTGAACACCCACTCCTTCCTAAACCAGTAAGCCATAAAGCTTCTTTTGCAGCTTCAGCCGCTGCCATGTATTCAGCTTCAGTTGTAGATGCCACGACAGATTGAACAGTAGACTTCCACAAATAGGCCCTCCACCAAGAGTAAACACATACCCTGTCGTAGATCTTCTATTATCCAAGTCACCTGCATAATCTAATCCACATATCCTACAACCAAAGGATTATCCCGCTGACTCCCAAAAACAATTCCATGTCCCACAGTACCCTTTAAGTACCGAAAGATCCACTTGACTGCATCCCAATGTTGCTTACCAGGTTTAGACATGTACTTACAAACTTGACTAACAGCATGAGCTAAATCAGGACGAGTACATACCATCGCATACATCAGCAGCCAACAGCATTAGAATACGGAACCTTGCCATATTTTCAGCTTCCTTATCTGTCTTAGGGCACTGTTCTGATGAGAGCTTAAGTGATTCGCCAATGGAGTGCTAACTGGTTTCGCGCTGTTCATCGCAAACCTTTCTAGCATTTTCTCAACATAACCCCGTTGAGATAGCCGCAGTTTCCTTGAGTCTCTGTCCCTGCAAATTTCCATTCCAAGAATTTTCTTTGCAACACCTAAACTTTCATATCAAATTCCTGACTCAATAAAGTTTTCAAACCGATAACATCATCCATGTTCTTCGCAGCAATCAACATATCATCAACATACAGTAATAGAAAAATAAAAGAACCATCATCTAGGCTCTTAACATAGACACAACAATCATACTCACATCGGTTGTAGCCATCTTGATCATATAGGAGTCAAACCGTTTATACCACTGTCTCGGAGACTGTTTAACCGTACAAAGATTTCTTCAATCTGCAAACTAAATGCTCGTTTCCAGGTTGAGTGAAACCTTCAGTTGCCGCATGTAGATCTGCTCCTCTAAATCACCATGCAAAAAAGCAGTTTTAACATCCATCTGCTCTAAATGCAAATCCCAACTAGCCACCAATGCAAGTACTGCTCGGATTGAAGTGTGCCTGACCACAGGAGAAAAGATTTCATCATAATCAACTCCTTTCTGCTGTGAAAAACCCTTCGCTACCAAACGAGCCTTGAACTTCTCCCCCTCTTTTTCTGTTAATGCTAGTTTCTTCTTATACACCCATTTGCAACCAATCGGCTTCTTACCCTCAGGAAGGGGAACTAACTCCCATGTGCGATTGTGATTCAAAGACTCCATCTCCTCAACCATGGCTGCCATCCACTTGTCGTTTTCCTGACTAGTAACGGCATCATGAAAACGAAAATGGTACTTAAAGGGTACTGTGGGACATGGAATTGTTTTTGGGAGTCAGCGGGATTATCCTTTGGTTGTAGGATATGTGGATTCAGATTATGCAGGTGACTTGGATAATAGAAGATCTACGACAGGGTATGTGTTTACTCTTGGTGGAGGGCCTATTTGCTGGAAGTCTACTGTTCAATGATCTTTTAGGTCTAGGTTACATCTCTATTTATAATAGAAAACCCTGGTACATAATTACAAAATCAACCCTGTACCGTACCGCGGGGGCTGCGCCCCCACACCCCCAACCCACATAATTCGTAACCCCACAACGAGACTTTTTATGAGCCATACATAACAGTCTTCCCAAAAACTCTTATGAGATGAACCAAGAATTGGTACGACTCTTTAACCGCAATAATTGTGAGAGATTTTAAACAGTTTTAACATATATGTTTTGTATGTTTGAACCAATAAAGCCATCATGCACTCAAAGACTAACTTGCCTAGTGTGGTCTAGAAGCTGAATGAATCTTTAAGAGATTATATGAGGAGATCCTCTAGAGCAACGCACAATATTCATAATCCTTCAAATGATTGGGTAATCTTCTTGTATATATATATATATCTTTTTACTTAGACACAACCTTTGAAGTATGTCATGATGAAAAGCAACAAGATCAATTATCTATATGAGGTAGCTAGTAGATACGGTGAAACGGAGGAGATAAGATATGTAGAAAGCATCAGTCAGAGTTTAACTCACCAATAGTCTACCTCATAGAACCAATGGATCGAAACATCAAGGCCCCAACCGAGGTTCTATAAGCTACTCCTCTTCTGACAATAGAGGAGATAAAAAAACATGTCAAACTATTGTCGACATGTTAATGTAGTTGACCAACCACAAAAGAGACCATACAAAAAGCTTACACCAACTATACACCCGTCAACATATCTTTATTTGAGATCTTATGCCAAGTTGGGGATTTCAATATTCTAAAACCTCCTCTGCTTATGATGCCAAACTATTGATGGGACACCAATCTTTACTAGACGTATCGTAAACAGAGAGTGTATAATATTGAGTGATGTGTGAACTTTAAAGGTTGTTAGAGTTTGATTCGAATTCAAAGTGACACATATTAATTAATATATAAATTTGAAAAAAATAAGAGATCTAATTTGGTTAGAAGTATAATTTTTTTTTTCTTTTATGTAGAAAACCTACTTTAAGTATATTTCTACTTTATAAGTTTACTTTGTAATCAAGTATTTATCTCTATAAATAGATACTAAGGATTAAGGTTAGAGATTAGGTTGTCCATGAGGACTTCTCTTGTATTCTTCTTCTCTTAACATTAGTGAATTTTCTCTTCTACTTGTGGTTTTTCCCAAAAGAATTTTACATGTAAAATCTTGATGTTTATTTTATAGGTGATCATTATGCATGTTGTTATCCTTTAATAAAGATATTAAGAGGAATCAGCTAGAAAATGGCTAGTAGAATAGTTTGTGTATGCGAATATAACAAAACAAGAATTAAGTAGTGGCACATGAAAAGGCTTGTTCGAGGGGTTGTTAATGTGATCATATGGGAATCCCAACTTACACGTTCGATAAGATCACATACCTGGAGTGTATGTCTATATACAATTATGAAAGAAGTCAAACTTGCAGAAGATTGATGGGTTAGTTTTGAGGGCTTATACTCTTCCTAAGTTATTGATGAGATCGTTGATGATCCCTCGATGGTTTCAACCTGTATCAACAATATTATTGTCCAAAAGACACTGAAAGTGCAATAGAGGTCTTCTAATGGAAATTCCTCCAAAAAGATGGAAGGGTTTTAAAAGCAACTAAACCAATGTGAATCTATTTATGGCTTCTTCAACTATCTAATAAAGGTTAAGGGATCCATTGTGATTCCTATTACCTTAGAAATATTATCATAATCAATACAGAGTTCTTTACGGTAGACCAACCGTCTATTTGTAATGCAATCTCTGAAAGACCTTCGATGAGGAAAGCCAAATTGATATTAGCCACTTTCAGTTTAACGGTGAAATTTCTTACTCCCAATGAGAAGGGTACATGAAGAAACACCAACAGACAAATAGAGAATCTCATCTACGATCCTCACAGATCTCTCAACATACCTCTAACACACCATTTGTTCAAACTTTTGAATCGATGCAGATCAATAGAAGCACTAATATTTTTAATCAATTGAGTAGACAAATACCATCAATCTCTTATATACAATATTTTGTACTAAAATACCGTAACCTGACCTTGAGAAACTAATCACCTTTGTCGATGACAAAGGAAAATGAGATGCCGTCGTTACATCCATATGATCTAATGTAAGTTTTTAAGATACCTCTTGGCTGAGTGATTCTGCACTAGACGAAGGTTGATGAGTGAGAACCATCTAGAGATGAGGTTGATGAGTATGAGCCACATGGGGAGTAGGTTGCCGAGTCAGAGCCACTTGAGAAGGTGGCGGGGTATAAGAGGGAGAAGTACTAGATGATCCACATACCTTTCAGAGTTATGACTCATTTCTCTATCGCTTCTGTTGCTGCAAGGTAAAGATTGAGAATGTTGATCACAAGGGAAGAAACAACCAAAACCTTAACACCAGGCTTCATTTGAGAGGTGACATATCTGGAGTGGATCTTTAATGTGGTCATGATTAATAAGGAAAATGAAAATTAGAGTATGTGTATTGATTTCACAGACCTAAAAAAAACTTGTCTAAAGGAAGGTTTCCTGTCCCGATCCTCTCCATCGACATATTAGTACACTCCACAATTGGGCACAAATATATAAGCTCCATGGATGCTTTCTAAGGCTACAATCACCCAGAACAGTGGAGAGTTTTGTTTGAAATATTATCATTTTTATCTCTTCAAAGAGATCCATCAAAACTTCGTAGAGTAAAAGGTCAAGCAGAAGCAACCGACAAGATTATTCTCACTACACTCAAAAGAAAAGTTGGTGACGTTGGAGGAACATGGTTGAAAGAACTACATGCATTCTTTGCGCTCTCCTAACCACTTTCCACACAAGTAGTGAGGAAACATCTTTCAACATGTTGTTTGGTTCTAAAGCAGTTATCTCAACGGAGGTGGGAGTTAATTCTTTTCATACCTCTCATTTCAATTTAGACAACAATGAGGAGATGCTCCAGTCCAACCTCGATCTTTTGGAGGAAACTAGAGAAGAAGAAGAAAAGATTAGTAACCATAAATCAACAAGTGACCAAATAATGGTTCTATTAATAGAAACGCTGGAGGGATTGGTGGTCTCCTCCGAGATAACAATGGTTCTATTTTATTCAGCTTCTCAGAAAGTATCGGGTACCGTCCTACTATCTTGTCTGAACTCAAGGCCATCGACCATGCTTTTTCTGCTTTCATCTCTTCACCCTGGCCGAGTTCCTTCAGGTTGATCATCGAGAACGACTGCCAAACTGCTATCGACTAGATATTTTCCCCTTCATCTATTCCTGTTTGTTTCGTTGATTTGGCTCGTGGAATCTCCGATCGTGTCAGAAGCAAAGGTTATTTTATCCGTTTTGTCCCAAGACACTGAAATATTGATCCTTGCCAAGGCTGGCATTAGTTGATTACATTGCTTCAAGAGGTTTTGTTTCTCTTTGTTCCTAATGGTTGTTTTGGCTTTTTTCTACTGGTTGATCGAATCTTTTCTTCACTCTACAAGACAGGGAAGCGGTTTTTGTTTGGATTCAAGACGGAAGCTTTTAATGTTTATAAACGGGTCCCCTCCGCCTTGGTCTTGATCTCCTTAGCAATTTGGGGCTCTCAATTCGGTTACAATTTTACTGTTTGCTTGTCATTTCATATTTGGAGGGTTTATTGTTGAAAGTTTGGTCCATATTGCTTTACTGTTTACTTGTATTTACAAATCTCTTTAGGAACATGTTCATAGGTTTAGTCTTTGTCGTTGACCATTTGTATCGGATGCTTTGTATCATTGCCGTATGGCTTCTTTAATTCTAGTTTTGGGCACTCTTTTACTCTTCCGCTTCTTGATCGAGTTATGAGAGATTTTTTAACTAGGCCTTATTTACCTTAAAAAAAAACAAGTGACCAAATACTACAACCCCAAAGTCTGCAACAACTAGCACCAAATTAGAGATCTAATCATGTGAAATACAGAAGCCAACTTACTAGCAAGTCGTAGAGAGAAGACGTCATATAACTGGGCAGGACCATGCAAATTCACTGAGAAGATCATCTTTCGTGCATACAAATTAGAGGACATGAGTGGAAGATCCCCATCTTAAGAGATTTTACATTTAAAACATTTCTAATTTATACAAACTTTGTAATTTAAAAAATTATTTCATTTAAATAAATTCAAAAGAAAAAGAATTTTTTTTTATAAATTTCAATAAAAAAATAATTAAATTATCAATTAAATATTATTTAATGATGGTACATGAAAAATATTACCTTTTATTGTTATTCAATCATATAATTAGAACACACATTCTTAAGGTTATTTTGAAAAATAATTTTATATCATTATTAGTAAAAAATGATTGATGTTATTGTCGATTTGGATCTACAAATAATATATAAAAGAAAAGATCAAAGTGAGATTCATTAATTGATCGAGTAGTAAAAATACTTTTATTATCCTGCTTTGTGTAGGTCCAAATCGCAGCATTTAATCAAACAATGTTATATTAAAGGTATTAAACCTCATTTTCAGCATAGTAGAGAAATTAAACGTATAATTAGACCTTTAATAAAACAAATAAATAATTGGGTAAAGTATAGTAATGGTCACTGAACTTTTCTGAAGCTTTCATTTAGGTCCCCTAAATTTTAAAACTTGCAATACAGTCCCCCAACATTTAGTCTGTTTGCACTACGGTCCCTGACGTTACATTGCCATTAGAAGAGGCTGACATGGTAGTGAAAATTAGGGTAAATTATATAAATGATCACTGAACTTTTTAGACTCTTTCATTTAGGTCCCCTAACTTTTAAAACTTGTAAAACATCCTCATTTCATTCTAAACCCCAAATTCCAAATAATTCAATTACATTCTAAACCCCAAATTCTAAAATACTTCAAATAATATTGAGTTAACCAAGATTTCATGTTAACCAATATTTATAATTTATTTTTATTTTTTTTTTGATGTTTTGATTGAGTTGTATTCAGTGAAAATTAATTGTTACTGTTCGATTGAGTTCATGTGCAATTGAATGGTGGGGTATGCATGTGTAAATGATGCATGAAATTTTACCAATTTACTGCAGCAGTAAATACGCAACCTCTATTACCTTCTATATTGAAAAAAGAAAAAACTCTAGAATTGCTTCTTTGCTTTGAGTTATGCATGTTATTGTCAAGCAATTGCTGGCTAAGTAGTTGATGCTAAGATTGTATGCTTTTATAAAGTACCAATTACTTGCATCCTAAGAACTTGAAAGAAAATGTAGCATAGAAATGGACAGTCAGAGGTAACTTGGACCACCGATATACAAACTTTCACAACTTACTCTACTAATAAAATTAAAGGGCTAAAGTCTAACCAAATCGATATATCGCGTTATGCGGATTTTTAGAATGATAAAATGGTAATGCATTCATCCAAAAGATACATCGGAAGTACCAAAAACTAACAACAGTAAAGCATCTAGACCATCGGTTCAAATAGTCATCTTGGTAGCTGAAGATATTAATTTTTTATCCATATCATTATTATTAATATTATTATTATTAGTATTATTATTATTATATTATTATTATATTAATAAATAATTACAACTGGACCGGCCCAGTTACAAGCCAACTAGAACCGGTCCAGCCAACCAGAAACCCTAAACAATTAGTAAGGTTTCAGCTAGGGTTTCTAAACCCTAGCCACACCCAGCCGCCTCTGAAGCTTCCAGAATCCCAGCCGCCGCACTGCCAAGTGGTCCAATGGCCCACTGCCGACGCCTCCGCCGCTGCCACGTCCCGAATGAAGGCTCCAGAAGATCAACACGGCCGTCCACGCCAAGGCTACGAGGTGAGTCACCACTGGTAGTCCTTGACTCACCGAAGCCCTCTCTTCGGACCGGTCCGATGACCGCACCGGTGGTGGCTATAAAAGCCACCACCCACCTGCGAGACAAAAACAGAGACAGAACGAGACACAGAAACAGAAAAAAAAAAGAGAGAAATAGAACCAAAAAAAAAAAACAGAGAAACAACAGCTACCAACGATCCCGTCCACAACAACAGAGCAAAAACAAAAGGAAAAAGGAAGAAAAGAAACTTACCGAGGGAACCGTTGATCATCAGAGCCTTTTTGGAGCCATCGGAAAGTCAAAGGTCGAAGGTATAAACTTTAGATCTACGCATTTCAGTAGTATTTTAGGCTAAAAAACCTACGGATCTAGCTTTAGGGAAAACCAGGCTTTAATTTGGGGTGGGATTTGTAATTTCCGGCCACCGGATATGGTGGCCGGCGGTGGTTTTGACGGTGGCTAACGGCGGCCCACGGTGGCTGACCGATAACCAGCTTCCCTCCGATGAGGAAGCTAGAGAGAAGGAAGAGAGAGCTTCTTCTCTCGTTTTTGAGAGAAAAGAAGAAGAAAGGAATGAGCTGCTGGCCCTTCGGGCCAGCTATGAATGGGCTTAAATAGCCCTCCCCAAACGACGCCGTTTTGGGGAGGGATCTGTCCGTAATTAATAAAAATTAACCTCGTCCGTCATCCCTCTAGTTTGTAATCTTTACCTTTTAGTCATTGAATCAAATTTTTGATTCTTTTAATTTGGTCTCTACATTTTATTTATTTATATTTAGCCATTAACCGTATTAAATATATTTAAGATAAATTTCATATTTAGTCCTTTAATTTGATAAATAATATTTAATCCTTAGTTTATATTTTAATTTATTTTATTAAATATCCGAATTTTAGATAGTTTTATTTTAGTCACTAAATTATTAAATAAGGAAATAACATATTTAATCCTTATATTTTGATTAATTATGAATTAGATTTTTGATTTTATTTTACTATAATTTAGTCAGTTATTTTATATGTTTTCATTTATTTTATTGTTTTTTATATTATTTTAGTAGTATTTTTCTTTTATTATTGTTAAATATTTTTATATATATTCATAAAATATATAATAAATAGTAATTTTTTAAATATTATTTATTTTTAATAATGAAGAAAAGGACAGTCTTAATACAACTGGATGTCCTATTCTGATATTTTAAAAAATTAAAAATTAAACAATATTATTTAAATCAATTTATCAATATCAAAGAAAAGAGCTGTCTTAAGGCACCTAGAAGTTCTTTTCGGATATTTTAAATAATATTTTTTTATTTTGAAATTATAAGATTATAAATTAAATATATTTTTAAATTTTTAAATTTTTAATAATAGAGACAATTTATAATTAAAAAGTACCAATCTTGGGCGTTGTAGGGGTGCTAATCCTTCCCTAAACGTAACCGACCACGAATCCCTTTTTATTAAAAAGAATGAATTTTTGGTTATAAAACGCAGATCAGTTCAATTTTTAATTGATTTTTCTTAAAACTCTTTAAAAAAATAATTTTTAGGTATTCGACCTACCTGATCCAAAAAGGCCGATGGCGACTCACAAATTATTTTCAAAATTATTTATTAATATTAATTTCCCCGCCAAATTTTAATATTTCGTGCCCGGACGAAAACCGGTTACGACAGCTTGGCGACTCTGCTGGGGACTGGTCAAACTTTTAAAAATCAATTATAAATTGTCTCTATTAATTAAAAATTAAAAGTTAATATATTTAATTTTTAATTCTTTCTTTTCAAATTTTTATTTATTTATTATTATAATATTTATATGTTTTATTTGTAAGTATTTCATTTCATTATTTATTTTTCTAAGGTTTGAACATTTCTCCTCACACACAATACTTGCATTGCATAACATAAAGCTCTATAATTGAGTTGTCCCTTTTAAGTGTGAGTGAAAGCGACGTCTTCGTGAGAATTCTCCGTGTCAGACCTAGCAAGTAACTTTCGGGGTTCATATGCTCTCTGTCTTCGTGAGAATTTATTCTCCGTGTCAGGCATAGAGAAATGTATCCCCTCGAATTGAACTCAATCCACTTTAGTCTGTAATGGACTAGGATTGAGGGTTAGCAACCCAAGGGGGCACTAACAAGGACAATTCGGGTACCTTTACTCCTAGATCTGAAACCCTGCATATAAAAAACCTTAGAAACTCTTCCAATCAGAAGTCATGCCGAAATTTTGTCCAAAATAGGTGTACACACAGGAGAAATGAATTATGTCTTTCCTGTTAATTTATTTTACATGTTTATTTAAATTATTTAGAAAAGCATGTTTAAATTAAATAAATGTTATTATCCTTTAAACTAACTTATTTTCTTTTTTTTGTGTTCATTATTTTTCTGTTTGCATTGCATCATACAGGATAAAAGACATTGATCCTTGTGTTAATTGTCGCATTGGAAAGCTTTCATCTATGGATAAAAAGTGTTCAAATCAAATAATTCTGAACTCAGAAGTAAGACAGTGGGCTGAGGATTTACAAAGACAAGAAGGAGATAGTCTGCAGGATGATTATGTATCTGACTTGGCCAGTTATGCTTCAGTTTCACTAAAAGAAATGATATGCAAGATTTGCGAAGCATTTGGGAAAGTTGGGATTCAAACAAAAATTGCAGTTTTATCAGACTTACGGAGACATCCCATATCTGCTCTATGTAGAAGTTGATGATGATTACTCCGAGCCCTAGTTCAATTCTGGAATCCAGGGTACAATTGCTTCACTTTCAATAAGGAGGACTTGGTCCCTACTATTGAAGAATACACAACTTTGTTACATATCGAAGGGGCTTTGGAGAATCGAATATATTCAAAGTCAATTAAAACTCAACCCTTTCGAGTTAAATTAGCAAAGATTGCCGGGGTACGAGAAGAATGGGTAGCATCCCGTACAAAACAAAAAGGCGAAAGCGAAGGCATTGCTTGGACCAACATCAAAGAACTTATTCAGAGTCATCCAGATATTAAAGTACGATTCGATCTATTTGCTCTGGGTATATATGGTATGGTCATATTCCCAAAAGTATTGGGATATTTTGAAGCTGCAGTGGTAGACTTGTTTGAACAACTACCGAAGAAGATTAATCCTGTTTCTGCAATCCTAGCAGAGACCTTCAGATCGTTAAATGCTTGCAGAAGGTTAGGAGGTGGACGATTCTCAGGGTGTACTCAGTTGTTATATGTTTGGATCCGTAGTCATTTCTGGAGAACAGAAAAGGTTTCATACCGACGCTTTAATACGGATTATTCACCATTAAAGGAATTTCTGGAGCAGGAATGGCCGAAAGAAATTAAGAAAGATATGTGGATTAATGCCTTTCGAAATTTGCAAAGCAATGACGTTGTTTGGCGAGCCCCGTGGCAAATACAAAGGGAATTCATTTACAGATGTGGTGATTACAACTGGATAATGCTGCTCGGATTATGGGGAGGAATTGGATATGCACCACTTCTGGTTATAAGACAGTATGAAGGTCGTCAATTTGTACCTGTCACTGCTGGACTACAGTCATCTGAGTTTGCATTCCACAGCAAAAATTATAAAAGAAACATCATGGAAGCCGTTACAGCTTGGAAAAACAACTTTTTGTATCCGAGCTAAAGCAGCAAAAGAAATGCTAACTCCTGATTATGAAGAATGGAGATTTGTCAGGAAAAATGAAAATATTCCTCTACCAGATCAAAATGAGGATATTTCTATGGATGATCGCATCAAGGTGGTTCCATCAGAGATTGAAATCCTGAGAGCTGAGTTTGAAGCAGAAAGAGATGGCTGGTCGAAAGAATTAGAGCAAATGAGACAAGATAAAGCTATGTTGGGGGTTGACATTGACTTTCATTCGTCACAATGTGCAATGTTTGAGAAAAGATAAAGAAAAAGGTGAGGATGAGTACAGAGCCTTACAGAAAGATTACCAGGAGTTGTATAAATCCCGAAAAGCATCAGGACCCAGCCAATCGACGGTACAGATTACCAGAGAATTGAACATTGAGAAAAGACGAGTTGAAGATTTGAAAGGAAAGAATAGCCGTCTACTCAAAAGCCTGGAAAAAGGAAAGCAAAAAATGGAAGATTTCGAGGTCGACAGAAGAGAGCGAATTATAAAACACAAGGCTGAACACCGTGAGATCATGAATGAAATGCAAAGAGAAAGAGATCGAGCCAAAGATTTAGAAGAGATGAAGAATGACATTTTTGTTAAATTTGAAGGCGAGAAAAATAGCATGTTCAAGGGATTTGAATCTGAGATGAACCAGTTGATTGCTGAACTTGAAGTCAGAGGCCAAAAGATGGAAGAATCCAATGTTGAAAAAGAAAAATGGGAATTAGAAAGAAAAAATTTCAACACCAGACTTGAGGTAGAACAAGAAGTGGCTAGCAATTGGATGCAAAGATGCAGAAACAAAGATGTTCAAATCCAGAAGCTTAATCAAAGAACGCAAGAAGCACGAACAAAACTTGAAGAGGATCTGGATCAGTCTAGAAACAAAAACTCAGAGTTTAATGCTTACATTTTTCAACTTGAAGAATCATTGTTTCAAGAGAAGGTTCGTCTAGGGCCTAATGACCTCAAAGAAAGTAATGAAGAAAATGCTTCACTGCGAAGACGCATTAGAGATCTTGAAAAAATTCTGCACAATTGTCAAGTCAGAATCACTGAGTTAGAGCAAACTCTTGAAGGAACAACTGAACGATGGCAAAAGTCAACTGAGTTCTATGTCGAAAGAAGTGAAGAAAGAAGCAATATGGTGTTCGAGGCCATGGTGCAAATGAGCGAGGTTGCCAGATATGTTGGGGAACTAGTTGTTGAAGCCGAAATAATTGAGCATCACGTTGATCCAGTTTCTAAGTGTGGAAAGAAGGTGTCATGGTTAATGAAGGAAATTATAGAGCTTAATAGGAAAGCTATGCCTTATCTGTAGTTCTGAACTATTATAAAGAAACTTTTGTATGCCGATGAAAGTTGTTCTATGACAGTTAACTTTTTGGGATCAATATCTTTTTGCATACATACATTTTGCATACATTCATCATTCATTTCATAATTTTCGCTATGAATTATTTATTAAGTTAAAATTCATTAATTAAAATTTGAAAAAATAATATAAAAGATTTTTCAATCGCAGTTACTCTGGCCAAAAGAGAAATACTACATCACTACGGTACTAGACAAGCCACTAAGAGAATTATGGAGGATAAAATACAGCGTATTGAGGAACAGCATCATAAAGAACAAGAGGAAATGAGAATGAAGCTGGAAAAAATTGAAGCCAGCATTGCAAATTCACAAGACAGTATGATGAAGAAGATAGAGGATATGTTTAAAAGGCAGGCTATCAGTGGAAAAATGCAGGAAAATCCTGTATCTTTTGACCAAGAACCCATATACCCTCTAGGTTTTCCACCAGAATCAATTTATCACTCTGGTACTACCCCTATACAAATCAATGCTCGTACATCTGCATTACAAGAAGTCAAACCACATGAGGAACAACAAGTGGATCCTGCATCTTCAAGCAAAAATCTGCTTATGTCCGATGTGAAAATAGGGGACCTTAATACTGAGCAGTTGATCCCAGATTTAAATGAGCTGAATGAGAAACAAAAAGTAAATGAAGAGCTGACCAGACAGATCAAGAGCTTAGAAGAACGAATGAAATCCGTGGAAATAACTGAATCATTCTATGGATTTGATGCTAGTGAGTTAAGTTTGGTTCCAGACCTAATCCTCCCTATCAAGTTCAAAGCTCCCGAATTTGATAAATATAACGGTACTACATGCCCTTCATCCCACATTACTATGTTTTGTCGAAGAATGGCAGGATATGTGAAGGACGAGAAATTGTTAATTCACTGCTTCCAGGATAGTTTGACAGGACCGGCTTTAAAATGGTATACTCAATTGACTAAAGCCAACATTAGATCCTGGAAAGATTTGGCTAAAGCATTTTTAGAGCAGTATCGCCATGTGACAGACATGGTCCCTGATAGATGGACTCTCCAAAACTTGGAGAAAAAGAATAATGAAACATTCAGACAGTATGCTCAGAGATGGCGTGACACTGCGGCTCAAGTTCAACCACCTTTGTCAGAAAAAGAGGCCACAGTAATGTTTGTCCATACATTGAAGGCTCCTTATTTAAACCATCTAATGGGGAATGCAACCAGAAATTTTGCAGATTTGGTCATTTCTGGAGAATTAATTGAAAATGTCTTGAAAAGCGGCAAGATTGAATCAAATGATGGGTCTAGTTCCAAAAGACCTACATACCGGAAAAAGGAGAATGAAGTCAACAATACCAATTCTTACAGCAAGGATTCATCGAAAAGTGTTACAATAACCCAGCCAAGGGTTAGGAAAGAGGAAACAAACACTAATCGAGCAGAGTCCAGAGGATCTCGAAAAGAAAATGAAAGGTTGTCTTTTACACCTTTACCAGTACCATATGCAGAGGTCTATGATTCGCTGTTAAAAGCAGATGTTATACGGCCCTACCCTTTGGTTCCCATGCAACCACCATTCCCTCCTTGGTATGATACAAAGGCACACTGTGTTTACCATGAAGGAATTACAGGACATTCTATTGAAAATTGTCTAGCATTCAAAAGAGTGGTTCAAAATTTGATCAACACTGGGAAGTTGGAATTCAATACACCATCCGCATCAAGTCATCCATTGCCAAATCATGGAGATAAAAACGTGAATGCAATTCAGGAAGAGAACAGAAAGAAAGCAAAGACTGACATTTCTGAAATTAAATCTCCGTTTGTTTGGATTTTCCAACAACTTTCTTTAGCCGGTATAATTCCACAACAATTCAGGCCAGAGCAGAATGAAGGCAAGAATTATTGTGAATATCATCAGGAGAAAGGGCATAAAATTCAACTATGTCCTGAGTTTAGAAACTTGGTGCAAAAATTGATGAACAATAGAGAAATAGAATTCTTTGAAGAAGAACCCGGGAAAAAAGAAAATGATGTTTGCTCATCAGAGGATTCTAAACCAAATCAAAGAATAAATGATCCTGTGATCATTAATGTGAAATCATCCACAGTGATTCCGGCACCAATAAGGCCAAAAGTAGTCATTACCACTCCTCTACCATTTCCATACAAAGATACCCGCAGGGTACCTTGGAATTATACTACCCATGTTTCAATGGTAGGAGGACCTATTTCTTTAGATAAAACAGAAGAGAAAAAACAGAGTTTGAGTACAACATCGACATCTGAAGCAGTGAGCGAAGTCGGTTTCTTTACGAGAAGTGGGAGATGTTACTCTCCCGAAACATCTAATGCTTCAGAACAAGTGAAAGCAAAAGGAAAAGCTGTGGCAATACCTCAGAAGGTATTTGAAGATGAATCCCTTCCAGCATTCAATGAACCTGTGACAGAAAAGCAAGCTCAAGAATTTTTGAAATTCTTGAAACATAGTGAGTATAGTGTGGTTGAACAACTACACAAACAACAGGCGAGAATTTCTATTCTTGATCTTTTGATGAATTCAGAAGCGCATAGGAATGCTTTGATGAAAATTCTCAATCAGACATTTATCCCTGAAGATATATCCCTCAATAAACTTGACAGAATTGTGGGACATATAGCCGCCGACAATTACATAACCTTCACAGATGATGAAATACCAGAAGGCGGAATGGGGTCAGTAAAAGCTTTAAACATCACGACACATTGTCATGGTCATGTGTTGCCAGGAGTATTGATTGACAATGGGTCTGCCCTCAATTTGATGCCTCTAGTTACACTTCAAAGAATGCCTCTGGATCAATCACACATGAAGAGTTATCAGAATGTGGTACGAGCATTTGATGGTACTCAAAAAGAAGTGCTTGGGAAAATGGAAATACCTTTGTTAATCGGCCCAGTCGTGTACAATATTGACTTTGTGGTGATGGATATCCACCCCACATATAATTGTCTATTAGGGAGGCCATGGATTCATTCAGCAGGAGCCGTTCCTTCTTCATTACATCAGAAATTGAAATTTGTTGTGGATGGACAACTAATATGTGTCAGTGCTGAAGAAGAAATCATTGCGTCTATAACAAGCGATGTTCCATATATCGACACCAATGATGAGGCTCTTGAATGTTCTTTTCGAGCTCTTGAATTTGTAAATACAACTTTTGTTGCAGAAGGAAGGAAAATTCCATATCCCAGATTGTCTGATTGCACCAAGATGACGGTACAACAAACTTTAGGCATCGGAGCTAAAACTGGGAGAGGTATAGGAAAGAATCTTCAAGGGATTTCAGTTCCTGTCAGTATAAAGATGAAAAAAGACCGTTTTGGGCTGGGGTTTAAGCCCAATCTTCAGCAAAAGAACAAAGAGATGAAAAGAAGATGTGAAGACAGAAAGGCAAAATTGAAAGGAGGAGAAATCCTTTGGAAACACATGTCTTTCCCACAGTTGAGGACAACATTCAGATCAGGGGGAACAATTAATGTGGAACAGCAACTTGTTGAAGCCTTTAAAGAAGAAAAGTTGATGAAAGACCAAGACATAGTTGAAGAAGCTATGAATGGATTATTTATCAACATGATCGCGAATAACAACAAGACTGGCAAGTACTTGGATATGATTCGACCATGTCTTCCTGGAGAAACACTCACCAATTGGACCACTGAAGATCTTCCTATAGTTTTTAATATTAATGCAGAGTAATATTCAGAACTAATCTTTATGTTTAGCTCAAAAATATGAAAACTTTTTGTTATCTTGTAAAAGAAATTATGTTAAATATAAGAAATTTTCTTTAAAATTTTCAGATGGCAATCATTCTTTACATTTTATTACATTTTTACATTTCATAAATTTACTATATTCTTTCGGAAATGTTCCGATTTAAATTTGCAGGTGTCACAGTGTTAATAGCATGTGTATTCCTAAATTTAATCCAGTGATAAATTTAGAGCATCCTATATGTCTGGAAGAAATCAATGGTTGTGAAGATGAACTGGAATGTGATATTCCTACTGAACTATTAAGATTGGTAGAAAAAGAAGACAAACAAATTCTACCCCACAAAGAAAAGGTTGAGACTGTGAATTTGGGAACAGATAAAGACAGAAAAGAGGTGAAAATTGGTACCACTCTGACAGTCCATATAAAACAAGAATTGATAAATCTCCTTCAAGAGTTCAAAGATATCTTTGCATGGTCTTATCAAGATATGCCTGGTTTGAGCACAGATATAGTGATACACAAGCTTCCAATCAATCCAGAATATAAACCAGTCCAACAAAAGCTCAGAAGAATGAGGCCAGAAATGTTGTTGCAAATCAAAGAAGAAGTGATGAAACAAATCAATGCAGGTTTCCTACAAGCATCTAAATACCCAGAATGGGTAGCCAACATTGTTCCCGTACCAAAGAAAAATGGAAAAGTTCGAATGTGCGTGGATTACAGAGATCTCAACAAAGCTAGTCCGAAAGATAGTTTTCCATTACCCCACATAGATACATTGGTGGACAATACTGCAGGGCATGCATGGTTTTCATTTATGGATGGATTTTCAGGATATAATCAGATAAAAATGAATCCTGAAGACATGGAGAAAACAACATTTATAACCATGTGGGGCACATTCTGCTATAAAGTGATGCCATTTGGATTGAAAAATGCAGGGGCAACGTATCAAAGAGCCATGGTAACTTTGTTTCATGACATGATGCACAAAGAGATTGAAGTATATGTAGATGACATGATTGCCAAATCCAGAACAGAAGAAGAACATATTCAAAATCTGAGAAAGCTTTTTCAGAGGTTGAGGAAGTATCAATTAAAGCTCAACCCCGCAAAATGCACTTTTGGGGTAACTTCTGGGAAACTTTTGGGATTTGTAGTCAGCAAAAAAGGAATCGAGATTGATCCAGATAAAGTAAAAGCAATTCAAGATCTTCCACCACCCAACACAAAAAAGAAGTTCGAGGCTTTTTGGGGAGATTAAATTTATATCTCGGTTCATTTCTCAATTGACTGACAAATGTGATCCAGTGTTCAAATTACTTCGAAAGAACAATCCTGAAGTCTGGAATGAAGAATGTCAGGAAACTTTGGATATTATTAAGAAATATTTATCCAATGCCCCAATTTTAGTATCACCAATGCCTGATAGACCATTAATTCTCTATTTGACAGTCTTCGAAAATTCGATGGGATGTGTACTAGGACAGCATGATGAATCAGGAAGGAAAGAAAAAGCTATTTATTATCTGAGCAAGAAATTTACCGATTGTGAAGTTCGATATCCACCAATACAAAAATTATGTTGTGCTTTGGTGTGGACTACTCGAAGACTCAGACAATATATGTTATACCATACTACTTGGTTGATATCAAAATTTGATCCTTTGAAGTTCTTAATGGAATCACCAGCTTTGACAGGCAGAATGGCTAGATGGCAGATGTTATTATCTGAGTTTGATATTATCTATGTCAACCAAAAAGCGATAAAAGGAAGTGTTATAGCTGATTTTCTCGCCAGTCGTGTATCAAATGATTATCAGCCTTTGAACTTCAATTTTCCCGATGAAGATTTGTTGTGCATATCCATGAATGAAGAAGTCAGAATAAATGATGAATTTGCAACTTGGAAGCTTTATTTTGATGGAGCATCTAATGCTTTGGGACGAGGAATTGGGGCAGTGTTAATTTCTCCAGAAAATATTTATTATCCCTTTACAAGCAGACTAGAGTTCTTTTGCACCAATAACATGGCGGAATATGAAGCTTGTGTCATGGGATTGAAAGCCGCTATAGAAAGAAAAATCAAATTTCTCAAGATATATGGAGATTCATCGTTAGTGGTGTATCAATTGCGAAGAGAATGGGAAACAAAAGATCCTAAATTGTTGGAATACCGAAATTTTACACTCGAATTAGTGAAAGAATTTGAGAGAGTAACCTTCAATTATCTCCCTCGAGAAGAAAATCAAATGGCAGATGCTTTGGCTACATTAGCTGCTATGTTTCAAGCAACTAAGAAGGTTGATATGATGCCAATCAAAATGCAAGTATATGAAATTCCTGCACATTGTTATAGTGTGGAAGAAGAGGTAGATGGTAAACCATGGTATCATGATATCCTGCAATATATCAAAAATCAAAGTTATCCACCAAATGCATCAGAAATTGATAAAAGAACCTTAAGAAGAATGGCTGCTGGATATTTTCTTGATGGCGAGATTATGTATAGAAGAAGCAATGATCAAATGCTGTTGAGATGTTTAAATACCAGTGAAGCCCGAAATGTAATTGAAGAAGTACACAGTGGAATATGTGGAACACATGCAAATGGTCTTTCCATGGCCAGAAAAATAATGAGATATGGATACTATTGGGCTACTATGTACACAGATTGCATTGATTATGCAAGGAAATGTCATAAATGCCAGATATATGCAGACAAGATTCATGTACCCCCATCTCCTTTACATGTAATGACAGCACCCTGGCCATTTTCTATGTGGGGAATAGATGTCATTGGGGCAATCACACCAAAAGCATCGAATGGACATTGTTTCATCCTTGTGGCAATTGATTATTTTACCAAATGGGTTGAAGCTGCTTCATATACCAATATTAAGAGATCCACAGTCTGCAAGTTCATAAAGAAAGAGATAGTTTGCCGGTATGGTCTACCAGAAAGGATTATTACAGACAATGCTCTGAACCTGAACAACAAGATGATGACCGAACTTTGTGCACAGTTTAAGATCAAACATGCAAATTCAGTGGCATATCGTCCAAAGATGAATGGGGCAGTTGAAGCAGCAAATAAGAACATCAAGAGAATCATTACGAAGACTACTGAAACTTACAAAGATTGGCATGAGAAGTTACCTTTTGCTCTATACGCATACCGAACTACTGTTCGAACATCTACTGGGGCAACGCCTTTTTCTTTAGTCTACGGGATGGAAGCAGTCTTACCAATTGAAGTTGAGATTCCATCGCTCCGAATATTGAGAGAAATAAAATTGGATGAATCTGAATGGATCCAAGCTAGAGTTGATCAATTGAACCTTATTGAGGAGAAAAGATTGAAAGCTATTTGCCATGGACAGATGTATCAGAAACGGATGATGAAGTCTCATGACAAAAAAGTACATCCAAGAGAATTCCAAGAGGGTGATCTAGTACTAAAAAAGATCTTGCCTATACATAAAGATTTCCGTGGGAAATGGATGCCTAATTGGGAAGGGCCATACGTTGTGAAAAAGGCCTTTTCCGGAGGAGCATTGATCTTGGCAGAAATGGATGGAAAAATTCTGAAAAATCCAATAAACTCAGATTCTGTCAAGAAATATTATGCTTGAAAAAAAAAAAGAAAAAAAAAAGAAAAAGAAAAAAAAAAGAAAGAAAAAAAAAAAAAAAGGGTCAAGGTGAAAACCCACAAAGGGCATCTTGTAAACAAAGGAAGGATTTGAGTTGAAAACCTGAAAAGGCGGCTCAAATGCATGTTGATATTAGGCATCCGGCAATTGAATTCTCTTAAGATTTTGATGGTTTGGAAGAAACTTCACATCTACAAGCATTTCAACAACGTTTGAGATCTTCCAGACAAAGGCTTACATCATTACTCTAAGTTGTGTCAACTTGATTAATTTAGAAATACTTATGCTTATAATTTGTTGAGACATTTGAATTTTTATGATTGCCAGAACTTTGAATACAATTCTATCTATTTCAAGTTCAATTTATTTGAGATTCAATTTATTTTTGGAAATTCAATTTATTCTTTTCTATTGAATTAACATAATTTTGAAATAATTTAAAGATTTCTGAATATCACTTTTTGTTAATACTTTTAAATACATGGAATACAAAGTAGGCAAATCATCACTAGCTTAAAGCCATGAACATCAAGATTATTACAAGTGGTACTACCGACAACAAGGTCGAATCCGCCAAATCTACTCATCAATTGCTCCAACCGATCACCATTCAGTTCTTGCACATCTGTTTTCAAAACAGTAGAAGATGATCTTTGCATTACTGATTCCAGCAAAAAGAAACAAGACATTGATATCACTAGGAAACATGTTTCTATACAGATCCTTGTATATGGTTTTTAAGGAAACCTAGAAGCATTTCCACCTCATCAGGTTCAAGTGGAGTAACTTTATTCCTTCCAACCCATACTAGATTCCATTTTCAGCACTCATCAAGAACATACTTCTGGACACTCGAAGGTGGCTCATTGTCATAGGCTTCAGAAGCCTTACAGACCCTTTCTGTCAATTCGGCAATTCCTGAACATGTTTATAAACAATTCAACCTTTTATATGTGCTCAATAGCATCTTCTGGAAGTGTTCTTTGAGTTATCTGATCTGATTAGACAGAATAGCATCTTCTGGAAGTGTTCTTTGAGTTATCTGATCTGATTAGACAGAATAGCATTTTCTGGAAGTGTTCTTTGAGTTATCTGATCTGATTAGACAGAATAGCATCTTCTGGAAGTGTTCTTTGAGTTATCTGATCTGATTAGACAGAATAGCATTTTCTGGAAGTGTTCTTTGAGTTATCTGATCTAATTAGAAAGAATAGCATCTTCTGGAAGTGTTCTTTGAGTTATCTGATCTGATTAGACAGAATAGCATCTTCTGGAAGTGTTCTTTGAGTTATCTGATCTGATTAGACAGAATAGCATTTTCTGGAAGTGTTCTTTGAGTTATCTGATCTGATTAGACAGAATAGCATCTTCTGGAAGTGTTCTTTGAGTTATCTGATCTGATTAGACAGAATAGCATTTTCTGGAAGTGTTCTTTGAGTTATCTGATCTAATTAGACAGAATAGCATTTTCTGGAAGTGTTCTTTGAGTTATCTGATCTAATTAGAAAGAATAGCATCTTCTGGAAGTGTTCTTTGAGTTATCTGATCTGATTAGACAGAATAGCATTTTCTGGAAGTGTTCTTTGAGTTATCTGATCTGATTAGACAGAATAGCATCTTCTGGAAGTGTTCTTTGAGTTATCTAATCTGGTTTCGTAAGAACTACAGAACCAATCATTAGAATTAAAAGATGAACTGCATGATCGTCTTCATTAAGAAGTTTCTTTTCAAGCTTCTTTTGCTTATTCCTTTCCCAAAAATCATAGCACGAGTTTCGCCTTTGCTTGTAACTGGGATTATCACATGATGGCTTCCCACCTTTTACCGGAAGAAAGCTATTTGAAGTTTCAACTTCTGAGAATCACATTTTTGTCAAGAATAACACTTCATCAGAATCAGAATTCAGGATTTCTCGGTATTAGAAGAACTATTGATATCTGTGAAATCATCCTGAAAGGTTACTTCATAATCAGATGAGTTGTTATCAGAATCAACATGTTGTCTGAATGCAAGCTTTTCAAGAGCCTATACTATTGAGTTTTATTCTCAAGAGGTTTTGTGATATTATATCTACATCTACATTTGTCAAAGATGATAGATTCTCTGATTCTAAGAAGAAAGATCTATTGGGTTTTTACAATTGAAGGAATACTCAATTCACCAATCTGAAATCAAACAACTTAACATTCATGCATCATATTTAGACATTTGCAAAAATAGATGCATTTTCATTCTTTTTTATTCTTGTTGAAATTTTAACAGGAATTTCAAAGATTTTAGCAAAGATGAATCCATCGTTTGGTGGATCATTTTTTTCCAGAGAAAGTTCATAATGAGAAGAACTCATCTGAAGAAGGAAGAAGAAGTTCATAATGAGAAGAACTTGTTCAACTTTTTGCTTGAATTCATCACTTGATGGATCATTCTTTTCCAGAGAAAGTTCATAATGAGAAGAACTCATCTGAAGAAGGAAGAAAAAGTTCATAATGAGAAGAACTTGTTCAACCTTTTGCCTGAATCCATCATTTGGTGGATCATCTTTTCCAGAGAAAGTTCATAATGAGAAGAACTCATCTGAAGAAGGAAGAAGAAGTTCATAATGAGAAGAATTTGTTCAACCTTTTACCTGAATCCATCACTTGATGGATCATTCTTTTCCAGAGAAAGTTCATAATGAGAAGAACTCATCTGAAGAAGGAAGAAGAAGTTCATAATGAGAAGAATTTGTTCAACCTTTTACCTGAATCCATCATTTGGTGGATCATCTTTTCCAGAGAAAGTTCATAATGAGAAGAACTCATCTGAAGAAGGAAGAAGAAGTTCATAATGAGAAGAACTCGTCATCTAAAAAAGGAAGAAGAAGTTCATAATGAGAAGAACTTGTTCAACCTTTTGCTTGAATTCATCGCCAGATGGATCATCATTTCCAGAGAAAGAGTTCATAATGAGAAGAACTCATCTGAAGAAGGAAGAAGAAGTTCATAATGAGAAGAACTTGTTCAACCTTTTGCTTGAATTCATCACTTGATGGATCAACATTTCCAGAGAAAGAGTTCATAATGAGAAGAACTCGTCATCTGAAGAAGGAAGAAGAAGTTCATAATGAGAAGAACTTGTTCAACCTTTTGCTTGAATTCATCGCCAGATGGATCATCATTTCCAGAGAAAGAGTTCATAATGAGAAGAACTCGTCATCTGAAGAAGGAAGAAGAAGTTCATAATGAGAAGAACTTGTTCAATCTTTTGCTTGAATTCATCATTTGATGGAACATCATCCCCAGCAGAAAGTTCATAATGAGAAGAACTCATCTGAAGAAAAAGAAGAATTTATTCAATATCTTCATTACAATCAAGTGAAGCCAAATGGATAAAAAATTTTATTATCTTTTCATCTTTGCCCTATTCTTGTTAACACAATAATGAGCAAAGAGGGGCAGCTGAAGATATTAATTTTTTATCCATATCATTATTATTAATATTATTATTATTAGTATTATTATTATTATTAGCATTATTATTATTATTATTATTATTATTATTATTATTATTAGTATTTATTATTATTATTAATATTATATATTATTATTATTTAATAAATAATTACAACTGGACCGGCCCAGTTACAAGCCAACTAGAACCGGTCCAGCCAACCAGAAACCCTAAACAATTAGTAAGGTTTCAGCTAGGGTTTCTAAACCCTAGCCACACCCAGCCGCCTCTGAAGCTTCCAGAATCCCAGCCGCCGCCTCACTGCCAAGTGGTCCAATGGCCCACTGCCGACGCCTCCGCCGCTGCCACGTCCCGAATGAAGGCTCCAGAAGATCAACACCGGCCGTCCACGCCAAGGCTACGAGGTGAGTCACCACTGGTAGTCCGGTGACTCACCGAAGCCCTCTCTTCGGACCGGTCCGATGACCGCACCGGTGGTGGCTATAAAAGCCACCACCCACCTGCGAGACAAAAACAGAGACAGAACGAGACACAGAAACAGAAAAAAAAAAAGAGAGAAATAGAACCGAAAAAAAAAACAGAGAAAACAACAGCTACCAACGATCCCAGTCCACAACAACAGAGCAAAAACAAAAGGAAAAAGGAAGAAAAGAAACTTACCGAGGGAACCGTTGATCATCAGAGCCTTTTTGGAGCCATCGGAAAGTCAAAGGTCGAAGGTATAAACTTTAGATCTACGCATTTCAGTAGTATTTTAGGCTAAAAAACCTACGGATCTAGCTTTAGGGAAAACCAGGCTTTAATTTGGGGTGGGATTTGTAATTTCCGGCCACCGGATATGGTGGCCGGCGGTGGTTTTGACGGTGGCTAACGGCGGCCCACGGTGGCTGACCGATAACCAGCTTCCCTCCGATGAGGGAAGCTAGAGAGAAGGAAGAGAGAGCTTCTTCTCTCGTTTTTGAGAGAAGAAGAAGAAGAAATGAATGAGCTGCTGGCCCTTCGGGCCAGCTATGAATGGGCTTAAATAGCCCTCCCCAAACGACGCCGTTTTGGGGAGGGATCTGTCCGTAATTAATAAAAAGATTAACCTCGTCCGTCATCCCTCTAGTTTGTAATCTTTACCTTTTAGTCATTGAATCAAATTTTTGATTCTTTTAATTTGGTCTCTACATTTTATTTATTTATATTTTAGCCATTAACCGTATTAATAATATATTAAGATAAATTTCATATTTAGTCCTTTAATTTTGATAAATAATATTTAATCCTTAGTTTATATTTTTAATTTTTTTTATAATATCCGAATTTTAGATAGTTTTATTTTAGTCACTAAATTATTAAATAAGGAAATAACATATTTAATCCTTATAATTTTGATTAATTATGAATTAGATTTTTGATTTTATTTTTACTATAATTTAGTCAGTTATTTTATATGTTTTCATTTATTTTATTGTTTTTTTATATTATTTTAGTAGTATTTTTCTTTTATTATATTGTTAAATATTTTTATATATATTCATAAATATATATAATAAATAGTAATTTTTTAAATATTTATTTATTTTTAATAATGAAGAAAAGGACAGTCTTAATACAACTGGATGTCCTATTCTGATATTTTAAAAAATTAAAAATTAAACAATATTATTTAAATCAATATTTATCAATATCAAAGAAAAGAGCTGTCTTAAGGCACCTAGAAGTTCTTTTCGGATATTTTTAAATAAATATTTTTTTATTTTGAAATTATAAGATTATAAATTAAATATATTTTTGAATTTTTAAATTTTTAATAATAGAGACAATTTATAATTAAAAAGTACCAATCTTGGGCGTTGTAGGGGTGCTAATCCTTCCCTAAACGTAACCGACCACGAATCCCTTTTTATTATTAAAAAGAATGAATTTTTGGTTATAAAACGCAGATCAGTTCAATTTTTTAATTGATGTTTTCTTAAAACTCTTTTAAAAAAATAATTTTTAGGTATTCGACCTACCTGATCCAAAAAGGCCGATGGCGACTCACAAATTATTTTCAAAATTATTTATTAATATTAATTTCCCCGCCAAATTTTAATATTTCGTGCCCGGACGAAAACCGGTTACGACAGTAGCTTCATTTCTATAATGAAGTAATGATACAAACATAGCAAGGTCATACTGGATGTGTTCCAAAACACACTTCAATCGGTTCCAACTAAGTTCTATGATACATTCGTAGATTATTTCGACATCCTACATGTTACTACATCACAAGCAAGTCAAAAGAAGAACATAAGCTCACACCTTAAAATCAACACAAAATCGGAAATCTGATACAGTGAAGCAGCCCCCACTCTAACTTCATTTCTTTGCCTGCCATAATATATTCCGACATCTCAAATTAGAAAAAAAAATCACTATGGATCTTGCGGTCTTAAGTGGAGTTGAACAAAATAACATAGTACATGCATCATTTACGCATGCATACCCCACCATTCAATTGCACATGAACTCAATCGAATAGTAACAATCAATTTTCATTGAATATAACTCAATCAAAACATAAAAAAATCAAAAAAAATTATATAAATCTTGGTTAACTCAATATTATTTTGATTATTTTGGAATTTGGGGTTTATAATGTAATTGAATTATTTTGGAATTTAGAGTTTAGAATGAAATTAAGGACTGTTTTACAAGTTTTAAAAGTTGGTGGACCTAAATGCAAAAGCCTAAAAAGTTCAGTGGCCATTTATATAGTTTACCCTAATTTTTACTGCCACGTCAGTATCTTCTAACGGCATTGTAACGTCGGGACCATATTGTAAACGAACTAAATGTTAGGGGGACTGTATTGTAAGTGTTAAAGGTTGGGGGACTTAAATGAAAGCTTCAGAAAAGTTCAGTGACCATTATTATTCTTTACCCTAAATAATTTTCAAAAGATTAGTACGACGCCGTTTCTTTCGAAAACAAGATTTTATTTATGCGGAGCGATTCCATTTTTTCTGTATAGATGTGTAGCGATAATAATTTTAAAAGAAAGTACCCAAAAAACCATCCTTTTCGTTGGCTTTTAGGTTGTGAATTGTGAATCGAGACCGTCAACGATGGGATTAGGTTTCATAATCGGCGTCTTTGGAGTTCTATTCCTCTTCCACGCAGCTTATTCGACGATTCAGTGTAAATTTCCATAACTTTGCATTCATCTCCGATTTGATTTTATCGATTAAATCTTGAAGTTTATTTTTTGATTGATTTTCCAGATAGGGGGCTGTTGAAGATTACGGAGGAAGAGTTTTCTGCTCCACCCATGAACGTAAGTTTGATTGGATTTGATTTTGTTAACAATTTTGTTCTCTAAATCTGAAGTAAATAAATTGATCTGGAAAGTGCAGACAGTTTTGGAGTTGCTTCTAGGGTTTGTTTTATGTGTTTCGGCTGCCTTAACCGTGCCTGGGAATTTTCTCTCCATACATCCTGATTCTGAGGAGAATAGGTATTTGGAAACTATATATTTGTTTCGGTTCTCATTGTTTATAAAGATAAATTTTGTGTAACGTGAAATCAAATGCTTTATTTTGCATTAGGGGTCAAATTAGGCTATCTGAAGTTGTTTCTGTTTTCATTCATATAACATTGGGGAAAGCAGGGAACATATGAGTATACATGTGTTGAACATATTCCTTTATCCTGTACTCACCTCTATGACAGCCATTTGTTTTAAACACATGTTCGATAATGCTTAGAATATGAGTATACATGTGTTGAACATCCTTTATCCTGCACTCACCTGTTAGTCTGTTGTATGCGAATGAAGTTGTTGTGAACTAAAAAGAAGGGAACTTTTCTTGTTAGTTTAGTGTTAATCATCTATATATTGAGATAGGGAGTGAGATATAAAATTAAACTGAAAATGATCTACAAGATCATGTCCTGACTGTCTTTGGCATCTTGTTTAATTGAAACAAGCTAGGTGCCCCCATATGATGGTGTACTAGTATTCCAGGTACTACCCTTATCCATTTTCAGTGCGTAATCTAACGATTGTACCTAGTGATTTTGATTGAGTGTTAGTCGATAATCACAGGGGTGAATTTTCACGTATTTCACTTGGACTGATATGCCATAGAAGGTCTTAGTGTGTTTTGATCTTTGAGTATTCTCTCTCGAGGATTTTACTCAGCACTCCCGGTGTAATCTTCACCAATTTCACATGGAGTGATTCACGGGTCGTAATGTGTTTAATCTTTTTGTATTCTCTCTTGAGGATTCCACTCAACACTCCCCTCCTAGGAAATATACATACAATTTGAATAAGGAGCTCAATGAGAACCCGACCAAATGGGTTTTTACTAATCTTTCTATTTAATACTGCAAAATTCTATCTAATAAAACACTGTGTGCTTCTTTGCATTTTAATAGCTAGATATTATACTCGCTCTTATGAAATGAGCCTCTCAGCCACATGCCCTCGTGCTTATTGGCCTGATCCTTCTTTTTGATTTTGATGCCTCTTCATTCTTTTTCTTTGTAGAAAAGGTGTACTAAATTTCACATTTTTCATATGTAACTCAAATTCAGTTTGTAGGAAAGTTAACATTGTTGAAGCAACTATTGCTTTATTGTTGTACAATTATTATATTGCTCTCGGATATCAAGAATTTAAATCTGGAATGCAGGATTGTTTCTTTACCAGCAAACTTGGACTTCATGATCTTCAATCACAGAGCCAAAGCACTTCCTTTAGAAATCGATATGAAGCTGAAGCATTAAGATTGAAGAAGCTTCATGGTGCTTCAGATCACCATTGTTGGCGAGTCTGTTGAACTTTAGAGTAGAGAGCCTATGTATCAGGTCATTATTGCTAAAATTTGGATTTTGGCTTTCTTGTTTGCTTTTATGTTATTTTTGCCTAACATATGTAATTGAACCTAGTTTTGAGTTGGAATCATTATCAGGGCTTGTAGTAGGCCAGACATTCAATATATTATTTTGTCTTTACGTTTTCTTCTAACCTGTTTTGCACTTAGGGCATGGAGCAAATTCTTTGAATTTCCAATTATATCCAATCCAAGTGGTTCTAGAATTGGATTCTAATTTCATATTTGGTTAATTATTGTTGGTTTGTTGTTGAATTAAGATGAGTGCTTCTAGTTATGTCTTACTAAAATGGTGGACTGAACACACTTATATCCTAGATGCATAATAATTAATGGATTCTTGGGATTGGTGTATTCTTTTGTATCTTTTTCTCTCGTGGTCTGGTATCATGAAGCATGGCAACTACTTCCACCCATCTTGTATGTTGTCTTCCTTCCATTAGCAAATTTCATACCATAATATGGATACATTCCCGACAACTGATTTGCAGACCAAATATCACAACTCCAAGTACACCTTGAAATAGATGGAACTCCATCCAACCTGATTAGTTTTTTTTTAATTATTATTATTAAAAGAAATCAGATTTGAGGTGGGATAAGATGTGTCAATTTTATAAAATTAGTTGCAACAAGTCGAAACATGATCGATACTAGGGTGGCAATTCGATTGCGAGTTGCAGTGGCGGATGCATGTATTGTTCAGGATGGACACGTGCCCACCCTGAAAGATGAATTTCTTTATGTTAGTAATTAATTTTACTGAAGGTGTCCTCCCTAGAATTTTATTTGTGCTTACCCCATACGAAATTTTTTTTGTTATTAATATGTGCCTATCTTGAAAATATTTCTAGATCTGCCACTGGCGAGTTAGGTTGTATTCATTAAAAAAATTGTTTCTCACTAAGTAAGTTAAAATTTTACTTGACTTGTGCTCGTTAAAATAAACTTTTGCTTGACTCGTTACTCGTGAAGCTCAGTAAAATTCTTACATTCTTTTTTAACTATAAGTACTTGCATTCTTTTTTAACTATAAGTAAAATCTACTAATATTATATAAAGCTTAATATAAACAAAAATGAACAAAAAAAAAACAAAAATCTACTTATATTGTATAGGGTTTGATTTTTGGTCGTAATAAATTAATAATTTAGTATTTTCTTGTTTTTTATTAGAAAATTAATAAATTAGTATTAATTATTAATTAGTAGTTTGCTATCTTTCTTAATACCTTAAATTAGTAATTATTATTTAGATTTTTTTAAAATGATATAATTTTTAAGGTAATTATTAAAAAAATATTAAAAAATTAATGAACTAATCGCAAACTTATTGGGTTGAGTTGGACATTGCTCAACTCAACTCGTTAAGGTCTCAAATTGAGCTTGAATTTGAGTTGAGTCAACCCGAGTCAAAATATTGATCGAATTTTGACTGAGTCAAATTCGAACAGATCACGAACTGCTTTACTCATTAAGTATTCCTAATAAGATTGAGATAAACTTTCACTATATCGATTAGGTTGGGCGAGCAAGTAGAGAAATTCTCATATCTATAATCATTTCTATGTTAGATGCATGTGTTACGAGGTTATTATTCTATTATCAAAAGACATATATGATAATATGTACAATTGCATCATTTTTATTTTTCAATACCTTTTTTTTTTCTTTTTCGATGTAAAATTATTGTTCTTAATTCTCTAAAATAAGACATTTTTTCTTACATAATTTCGTAATATTTCCATCACATATTATCATCACGATTGTCTATTATACATACCCTAAACATAAAATTAAATAATTAGAAAATCATTTTAATACTATTTGTGACATGACTATTACCTTCTTCCAAATTAAGCACCAAAAATGCAAAAACATATCATCTGAATTTATTGCATCAGATCATCTGATACAATAATAAAGTTTCGAATTAACTTATGTCTCTAGAGAGTGATTTCAAGTTGACTGTCTACACTATACAAAAATTGTAAGTTCTTGGACAAGCATTGCAAATAACGTTAAGAACTCGAAGATTTTGTCTGTATGAAACTGTTATGATGTTTGAATTTCAGAATGAAATCAGGATATCAATTTAAGAGGAATAATGTAAATAAAATTAAAATAAATTAAAATTTAAAGGTTTAAGTAAATATTTATCTTTATTCATTTTTTAATAATGACAGATTTTAAGAGTAGTGGCCCAAGGATTAAATATGTAATTGTAGTAGTTTTGTTAACTGTCATATAAGTTATTTCGTCAATTGTTAACAACGGGTGGTTTGATTAACCTAATTTAAATAGTTTAGTGGTTAGATTGATAAAATTAAAATATTAATGGTCAGATTGCAACCCTCTAATAATTAAGTGGTAGTTGGTGTAGTTTACCCAAAAGTTTTAATTGCCATATATTTTAAGGTGGTGTTTGGATCAAGGAATGTGGGATTTCATAGGAATGGAATTCACATTCCCATGTTTGGTTGGCCGGGAATCTCATTCCCGATTATGTTTTATTACTAATAGTAGATTTTTTGGAGTATATTATCGGGAATGTCAGTAACTCCCTTTCCTTAGGTATTGTTGGATTATCGGCGTTTTAGACTAAAACGCCCTTAATTTTTTTTTCTTCAAAAATATCATTCTTTTGTCATTGAATAATAAAAAATCTACGAATGTTAAATTACAAATTTATCCTTAAACTATTTTAGATTTACAAAAAAAATCTATAATTAAAATTTATATGAAGTTCAGGGGTTAAAATAAAATTTTACCTTTTCATTAAACATTTTATATTTTCAATTTTGTAAAAAAATAAATTTTATGAATTTAAATATTTTACCAACCAAACACAAAATACAACATTCACAGTAATCTTATTCCCTGATGATCTTACATTTCAACTAGTAATCTTACATTCCGTGAACCAAACGCACGAATTTTTTTATTTATGGTTTACATTCTATTCGCTTTCTTTCTTTAAGGGCCTAGAAGAATGGCCCAAAACAATATTACCCATATTTTAGCAAATGATGCATTTCATCCCAAACCTGGAAAAGATAAGAGCTTGGCTTGTGGTTGTGAGAGAGGTGAAGAAAAGAGTGAAGCTTTGGAAATGGAGAAGTACTTTGGAACGCATACAGAGGTGACCCGGGAGTGCCCCATGCTAACGCGGACCGGTTCGTGAATATATAGATAGGGTCGGCTGCTTTCTCTGTACTCACTTGGTTCAACCCTTACATGTGGCAGCTCTCAAACCAATTCAAGTAATTTTGGTTCAAACCTTTTCTCTCTTAAACTCATTTGTTTTTTTTATTCTTTTATGTTTGTTTGAAATTTCATCAGCGAGTTCTGGTTTTTTAGTTTGATGGAACCTTGCATTTAATTTATGTGAATTAGGTTGCCCTTTGAAGTTAATGAAATATAGTTCAAATTCACTTGCTTTAGCCGTTTGGGATTTTTTTCCCTTTATGTTTAGTATCTACGTTATCTTGAGTGTATTTATCGATTATTCAAGACATATATAATTCATTGTTTTCATTCATCTTATGTTGTTGTTTGATTGGGATGGACATGGTTCTGCGGGGTTGGATTGTTGTATTTCTTCCCTTTTTGAATTTCGATATTTCAATTTCCCAGTTTTTGAGCAGGTTTCGAAATGAAAAGCTTCTAGTTGTGGAAGACCTTTACAGCTTTGTTGGCACTTGGCAGCTTCATTTTAGCAAGTTGCCTTTGTACAAATTGCTTTCTCTTTTGGAATTTATAGCCATTTTCTGACCAAATGGAGTTGGACGAGTTTTGTTTATTGACGGTTTTTTCAAAAAGTTCGTTCCCGAATGCCGGACACATTTAATTTGTTCATTATGTAGCTTTACCAGAGTCCAGACCCATTTCATCAAGCATCCTTATATGGATGCAAATGATTCGGTTTTTGTTAAGTAACTTGCTTATATTGTTGTTAGTCTTAGCCAACATGGATATTTGATGTTTAATCTCTGAAGAAACTTGTTGGTCTCTCTTATTGTGTTTATATAGTGCATTTCATATGTGTTCTGCTGTTCATTTTATTCATAGGTTCCGAATTCGCATGTCCAGGTTTTCATTTGATTTAATATTTCGGGATATGTCAATTTGCATTTGGCATGACAGAGCAATGATATTCGAACACTACCATTGGAAGAAAACAAAGGCAAAGAATCAACCATACAAGTTCAAGGTTTGTTATCTGTTATCATCCATGGACAAACTTTCTTAAAATTATCATGCGAAGTCATTCCAGATACCCTAATACTTCTATTTTGAATGTCTTTTCAGTGGAATGAGTACATGGACAAGGATCTCAGGGACTCGTACTACTACAACTGGCCTGTCTACTTTCCTTGGTTCTTCTTTGTGTTTTGCTCTTGATAAGTAGTTTGCTCAAATTTACTTCACCTACTGAAAAATTTGTCTATCTTTATCGCTTGTCCCTCCTTCCCAACTCATTATGTTGTTCTATTCTACCCCTTCGTATTTTGATGGATGTTAAATATTTCGAGTAAAAACTAGATCTTTTGTCAACCTTTCTGATGAGCAGATTTGATTTCTTTCAATATTTCCACATCTCCCCCTGGAAAAGAACTTCGGGCATATAAACCTCAAGAATACAATGAAATACAGTGAATCATTATATTTTGCAGTGATGAAATCAATCTACTAAGCATTCCACAGTGTAAAAATAGAATTATCTGATGCGGTGATACAAATCTTATAGCCCTTTCTTGGTTTGTTCCGTGGATGAACTTCTTTGTGTCTTCCATGTAAGTAATGCAAATAGTGAAGGCTTAATTGGTAGTGGGTTACCCTAACTGGTACACACAATTTTGATGGTTCTTTTTCTCTTCTTGAAAAGTTCTTGTCACAAAGAGTAATACAACAGGTTCCACCTCCTCACTTCAGGTGTACGAAGTTTGGATGTTGTGTTAGCCTTAACGGTGCGTTTGGTTCACGGAATGTAAGATTATCAGTGGGAATGTAAGATTACCAGTGGGAATAAAAGATTACCAGAGAATAGGATTAATGGGAATGTTGTATTTCGTGGTTGGCTGGTTTAGCAAGAATATAAATTACCGTATTTGGTTCAAGAAATAAAAGACTATTGAAATGTATATTTGATCAAATTGTCGTTATTATATATTTGTTTTTTTAACAAGTTGGAAAATAGTTATATATTTTCTTTAAAAAAAATTAAATTCATAAAATTTATATATTTTTTTACAAAATGAAAAATATAAAAAGGTTTAATGAAAGGGTAAAATTTTATTTTAATCCATGAACTTTATATAAAATTTTAATTATAGATTTTTTTGTAATATAAAATAGTTTAAGGATAAATTTGTAATTTAACCTTCGTAGAATTTTTATTATTCAATGACAGAATAAGTATATTTTTGAAAGAAAAAAAAATTTAAGGGTATTTTTGTCAAAAATGCCGGTAATCCAACAATACCTAAGGAAAGGGAGGTAATGACATTCCCGGTAATATACCCTAAAAAATCTACTATTGATAATGTAAGATTACCGGGAATGACATTCCCGGCCAACCAAACGGGAGAATGTGGATTACATTCCCATGGGAATCTCACATTCCCCCAACCAAACACATCCTAAGGGATAATGTCTACTTCCGGGATTATATCAATCCGAGTGAAATTGGTTCTAAATTGTTAGAAAAATACTGTTGCATAACATAAGAGGAGTTCTACCTATAAGCAAATAGATACTATCCAAAAAGAAGTCTTTTCGTGTAGGCATAACAACCAAAATGGATGTAGACAATTCGGTAAGTAGCAATATTTTTTTTAAAGACATGACATTTGACCATCAGGTACAAGTATGTAACACCCTGTTTTGAAAATATTCCAATATCAAATGTTCTTATATGATGATTTTCTTCCTTTAACTTGTTTGTTTTGCTAGATGAACAACTTTAGTTGATATATTTTTGCTTGAGATGATTTATATTGATCAAGTACATAGCCCCTTCCATGTTAAATGACAATACTCATAACTAGTTCGATGTTTAATTCCATGCATTGACCCTTATTTCACCTAGTTTTAGTTGTCACTACTGAATAGGGGTGAGCAAAACTCGACTAAAAAAAATTGAATTTTCGACTCGAAAAGACTCGATTCGAATTGACTTCGAGTTGAAATTTCATAAACTCGACTCGACTCGAAAAGATTTCAAGTTCAAATTGAGTTGTAAAATACAATTCAAATAGTTACTCGAATTTTTAGTATTTTGGATTTGTTTTCAAGTACTTGACTCTGTATGATATATGTATATCAATATGAAAAAATGAAGAAATATATGTATTGTATATGGTTATAAAAAAACCATTTAAATTGAATTAAATAGTATCATAATATTATATTACAATTAAGTTTAAATATAAACTCGAAAATGACTGAAATTTATAAACTCAATTTTACACGATTTTTTTTTTCAAATCAAGTTTGAGTTATAAAATAAGACTCATCAACTCGAATAACTCAAATTCTTTTGACTACATTCGACTCGATTGAAAGCTAATCCCTAATCTTAAGTTTACTAAGGTAACATAGAAAGGGTTGAAAAAAAAGATAAGGGTCTATCTATTGAGAATGATCAATTTTTTTATTTTGTCTTGGGATGATTATAAGGTAGTAGTTATTTGAAAAACTCTCGAATATTTAACGTTGAACACTTAAACACCCTTGCAAACGCTCTCTTCCCTTTTGATAAATTAAAGGCTCAAATGCAAATGCAATACCTTTCGGGGAATATATTTAACTTGTAATGTTAGTAATCTGTTAGTGACTAGTTGTCCATTACATTTATTAGTATTTTTTTAACGGGATAAGAATAATACAACTTAATCTATTTTTGAAAAATTACATCCTCTTTATATAGACTAAATATTATGTCAGTCTTTTATATATTTATAATTTTACTTATGATCAAATTATAAATACAACTCATAATATTTACACTTCAATTCCAAAACATTTTAATATCTATGACACATATAACATATTGATCACTTAATTTTATCATACTTTAAAATATCATTATACATTATATAATTACGGATTTTAATTCAACTAAAAATTTTATATAATGTATAATGATATTTTAAAGTATGATAAAATTAATGTTTTATGTTACAACTAAAAATTAAAGTTTTTTTTACAATTTTTTTACATTATACTTTAAAAATCACGTAATATTTTATGTTACAACTAAAAATAAATTTTTTTTTACAAATTTTTCGATTATAAACATTCAATTTCTTGCAACGTAATTTTACGATTACAACTAAAAATATTATAATTTTTATATAACTTTTTAAATTAAATATAATAATATTTTAAATTAAAATCGTCTTAAATTTGCATAACATAACTATCCTAAAATTACTTAAAACTCGCGGAAAAAAAAAACACTTGATTGCATTGATTTGTTAGCAGTTAAATTGGACTTTCTTCTTCCATCTGTTCACACTCTTCCATGAATCGTAACCTCAATAAATGTCACTTCTTTACACGTTTTTTTTCTTCTTTTTGGTCGTCTAGTTTTAATCACCATTTCGTATGGGGTGATTTGATTGATGAAGGAGAAGCACGTCCATATATGTAATAAACAAACCCCACGTGGGAAAATGCCAATGGTGATTAGCCTCGTAGTAATTCATCATTGTTATTGTCATCAAATGGAAGAAAGGATCAGAGAATTCAGGACTGGTGAAAGAATCAAAATTCTCTTCATCTGACGATCAGATAAAAGCAAGGTTTATTTGTGGTTCATCGATTCCCTTTCAACTATTTGGTGTTAGCCACACGTGCATGTCCACTTGAAAAGGGGAGGAGTGATCAGAAACAACATCGTTGAATGCTGGTGAGAGATATATAATTGATTCCATTGAATTGGCTCTAAAGTTGTATAATAATGCCCCCTATATTTCAACGTTGTCAGATATGCACGTGTTGCTTGTCTCTGCTTGTTTAATGGTCATACGAGTGCCCCATATCCAATTCCCAACTTTTCAAGCTTTTGGTCTGTTTTGCTATGGAGAATAGTGACCGGCCAATCCTATATCCAAAACCATATCCCCCATGCACACAACTTTGACTGCCGTCACATTCACACACTACAAGAAATTGCATTTTTAATGACATTAAAAATAATCATTAAAAGTATCAAATTTAATCGATGAATATTAAAGTGACAATTTTAATCATTAATAATTCATCACTATTATATTATTGATGATTTTAATGAACTTTATCACAATTACTTATGTTTTTATGATTAATCTTTTTATACAAAAAGATTAATAGTAGTGACGAAAACTTAAACACTAATATTATCTTTATTAGTGACTGATATTTTATCACAAGTACATAATTAAACTGATTAATTAAAATTTCATTATGAAACCCATAGATATTATATTTTTAGTCGATACATTCATTTTTTAGGAACTGTATAGAATCCATTGTCAATTATTTATTCGTTAAAGATATGTGATGTGACATTTGCTTAAGTATGTTAAAGATATGTGATGTGACATTTTGCTTAAGTATGTTAAAGATATGTGATGTGACATTTGCTTAAGTATATAGTGTCATCTCGTTTAGACCAACTGATTATTAATTTCACATGTTATTTTTTTGATAAATTAATAACAATACATGGCTTTTAAAATGATTGAACTTAGGACCTTTAGGGTAATAGTGCAATATCTAATCATTATGCTAAGAAATAAATATTTGTTTTTGATAAAAAATAATATTTAGGTTAAACTATTGTTGGAATTAATTTTATTTATTTTATGAAAATATATTGATTATAAGATTAATTATTATTACAATAATTTAATTAATTTTTTAATAATTTCTCATATAAAATATGTTCGTGGAAGAAAAACATAAAAATAATTAGGTTGGTTTTAAAATATAACATAAAATAAATATTAAGTTTTAAATCTAAAATAATACAAAATGTACTTAAATTGTATTTAATAAAATAAAAATATTTGACAATGTATTAACCCCTATGGTGGAAGTCCTAAATTGAAAAACAAAATACTAATAATTATCTAGTGCTAGTAAAATTCATATATATCTCAATAAAGATCATAAATTACATATAAAAACTAATCAATTCTTTTCAAGAAAAAACTAAATCAATTGTATATCAAAGACACTATCAAAGTTATAATGACCAAATAAAAATAGCGTACATTATTCACTTTAATAGTGACAAAAATAATTATCGTAACAAATCAATAACTAAGACTAGTAAAAATGTTTCATCACAGTTATGAATAATAGTAGTGACTACTACTATGTTGTCAATATTATAATTTATCCCGCGAAAAAAAAAGTTTGTGTCAATTCGAGCATTATTAATGACAACTTACTTTGGTTACAATTAAACACTATTAGTGACAAATTACTTGTGATGTACTTTAAAATTGCCACAATATTACCTAATTCGTGACTAAATAGAAATAAAACATTTTTTATTGGATAAAAATTATTAGTTCACTAATAATTAATGCTTATTGAAGTGATAAGTTTCATATTTCTAAAATGATGATTTGATATGTGGCATATCATCACTGTATTCAGTGACAGTATCATGTAATTACTTATATACATGTGGCATCATTATGTTAGCACTTATGCATATTGACACGTGCCACATCTTCACTTGGAAATATAATTTATCATATCAACAATAAGTATTGATCAGTCTTAAGACAATTAACAATTTTCATTGAATCAACAATATTTTGCTTCATAATGAAATATGACGGATTGAAATGGTCCAAAAAGTTAGAGATAAAATGATTGAATAAGATATTGGAAATATTTTCCTATCATTATGAGAATCTAATATTAATTGCCAAACGTCAGTGGGTAATGGAGATGAAAGCATAGATATGATAATGTCGGTGTGAAATTAGGGTGATGATAATGAATTTGATGACAACAAATCGGACTATAAACGGAAGGGAAAGTGGGATCCTAACCATATAAAGGGAAAGAAGTTAATGAGAGGGCCGCACGAGGGGGGGGGGGGGCACCCACTGCAACCCTTTTATATTACATTGTTGTATTAGATTACCTAGGGTGTGGAAGGAAAGAAACATCTTTCTAGAGCTGCTTTCCTCAAGGTTCAAATTATTTTTATATGATATGCTTAAAAGATAAAAATATCTTTAAATTTAATTTTACATATGAGATAGGATCCTATAACAAAATATAAATTTTTTTAGTTTCACATAAATTTAAGACCGTTAGACGAGTGAAAAAGACGATTGAGATAACAATAGGAAAATTAGAAGATATTCACTGGGGAAAAAAGAGTAATCTCATTCATTATGTTCACTCATTCAACGATTTTAAATACATGTAAAATTAGAAGAGTTTACATTCTGTAAGTAGATTCTAACATAAAGATTATCATTTTATATATAAATTATGTAACATGTCTATTTTAATTCTAAGTCTAAAAAATCTAAACCCTTACCTTGTAAAGCTTAAATCATGAATTTCAAATCTTAAATCCTACTTTTAAAATTGACAGATTACATAAAATATACTATTTAATCCAATGGTCGCATGGTTTCGAGCAAGTTGTGGTACAAATCGACAATGTCGATGTTCAGTCTTACTCTCCCTTCATAGGATGACAGCCCATTCTCCTTGATCAGATCAATTGCAGTTATGGTTAATAAAGTGTTTTGTTGATTCTTAATTCTATGAGAAGCAAACTCGACGACTGACTTCTTGGCTAAACTCTAGATCAGGTTATGTACTCACTTCAAGTGATCGAATCTCCTCCAGCTACTTTCTTTTTGATTTTACATAGAAATATGTTCGGTCCTCCATATAGACGAGTGATGCGTTAATCTCTTAACTTCGGTCTCATTTATTAAAAAAAACAAAATTATCTAAAATAATACACAAATATATACAATATCTTAAAGAATTTATATAATATAAATCTAAATTTAATTTAAAATATCACAGTTTAATAAAATATACTAAATATTTATTTCGTTTATGAATACGAGTAATCTTCACCGATTTATGAAATAATTTGGACATAAACTGATTTCATCTTACAAGATTTAAAATCTAAATATTTAGGGTGCGTTTGGTTCACGGAATGTAAGATTACCAGTTTGAATAAAAGATTATCAGGGAATAGGATTACTGAAAATATTGTATTTTGTGTTTGGTTGGTTTAGTAAGAATGTAAGATTACCGTGTTTGGTTAAAGGAATAAAATATTATTTGAATGTATATTTGACCAAATTGTCCTTATTATATATTTGTATAATATTACAAATTGTAAAATATTTATATTTTCTTTTAAAAATTAAATTCAATAATATTTATATAATTTTTTTTTACAAAATTAAAAATATAAAAAAAAAGCTTAATGAAAGGGTAAATTTTTTTAACCCATGAACTTCATATAAAATTTTAATTATAGATTTTTTTTTGTAAATCTAAAATAATTTAAGGATAAATTTGTAATTTAACATTCGTAAAATTTTTATTATTCAATGACAGAAGAATAATATTTTTGAAAAAAAAAATTTAAGGGCATTTTAGTCCAAAACGCCAGTAATATTACAATACCTAAGGGAAGAGAGGTAATGACATTCCCGGTAATATACCCAAAAAAATCTACTAGTGGTAATAAAACATTACTGGTAATGAGATTCCCGGCCAACCAAACATGGGAATGTGAGATTCCCATCCCATGAGAATCCCACAATCCTTGAACCAAACACCTCCTAAAAAAAATAATATTTCTAAAACCCAAATTCAAACCTTTTTAATCGAATTGAAAATTATAAATATTAAATCCAAACATTTGGTGATTTCAAATATTTACTTTGAGTTCATTATTTATTTATTTGCCCTAAAGATTCTAGCTGTCGGCGACAATCCATTGACCCACATCTCTTGGCCCCCTTTCATCATATTAAATATGTTTTACTATTTTTTCTACATTTCTAGTGGTGACCAAAAATAAAATAGTAAATATAAATTATGGTTAGCTAATATGTCTTGAAACCATCAGTTATAATAAGGGTACAACGGCGTTTGAGATGAAATAAAAAACAATCCACGTTGATAAGGTTGAAGATGACGACATTTGTCCGTAAAACAGGAGCCTGCTCTTTCCATGGAAGCACATCCCAATGATATATACATTAGCGTCGCGTCACGTAATGTTTTGCTTTATATTTAAAGAGGACATCATTTATATAGAATCAAACTAACAGAGAAACACAGAAGAGTTTAGTTTAATGATGACTGAAAAAAAAGCAAAGATTTTGGAATCTGGGAAAGTAGAATTTAAACTGTCGTCTTGTTCTTGTTCTCTTCAACCAATGCTGATTTCAAGTGAAGAACTCGAAGAAAAAAGGAACAATCTGCAACTTTTATATATAACTAAAAACTTTTTTGCTAATCAATGGAAATAACAGATCAGTAAAACCCCAGGAACAAGTTCACAGCTACCTATCACCTCTCAATACAGACACAAATTGTCAATTAAAGAAAGAGTGAAGAAATTCCAGTGTAAAAATCAGTAGGAAACTGCCAATTTAACCAGGAAAAATTAGTGGTAGCTAATTACATGATATTGCATAACTAAACTCACCTATGTGATGTCCACAGAATTTGATAAAATCCCAGATTTCCATTGATTACACCATATTCCAAGAAAACTCAAACCAGATCCACACTTTTATCATGTGACACCATATAAATTTCCCTTATCCTGAAAGTTGATAATCACCTACAATTATACTAAAAAACTAATCAAAAGTACTGCCTCTTTTAATTACAGTAGTACTCCTATACAAGTAGAGAGACTATGAAATCGAAACAAAGCTGGACTTTTTCCTACGGCTCGCCTAGGTCACGCCAGCAGACGAGCATCACTATGCAACGTCGGAGGATGTAGAATTTGGCTCGCTGCTTCTTAACCAAATGACTGCATTTTTCACCAAAAGATCTACACGGTTGGCACCCTGCGCCATTGTTACCAAGGGATCTCGTCTCGTTTTCTTTGCCTGCCATATGAATATATGTGACCTCTTTCTAGCTTCACTATTTTCTTTCTTGCTCTTAGCTGTCCCTATGGCACACTGCTACTGCAAAAGAAGCAGTAAATATGCAAAGATGTAAGGTTGAAAGAGCATTTGGTGTTGTTTATATAGAAAAAAAAAAGGAG